>NC_134643.1:10820105-11120271 GCF_030463565.1 Pelecanus crispus
GGCAAATGGCAGAAACAGCTGCTCAGCAGAGCACGGATCTGGTTCTAACTGCGGTGTGGGGTCACAGACTGTACTGCTCTTGGCTGGGATAGAGTTACATTTCTTCACAGTAGCTTGTATGGGGCTGTTTTGGATTGGTGCTGAAAATGGCATGGATAACACAGGGGTGTTTCAGTTACTGCTGAGCAGCTCTTACGCAGCATCAAGGCCTTTTCTGCTCCTCAGCCTGCCCTGCCAGCGAGTAGGCTGGGGGTATACAAAAATTTAGGAGGGGACTCAGGTGGGAGATCTGACCCCAACTGACCAAAGGGATATTCCACACCATATCACGTCATATTCAGCAATAAAACTGGGGGGAGGTTGGCAGGGGGGACGCTGCTTGGGAACTGGCTGGGCATCACTTGGTTGGTGGTTAGCAATTGCTTTCATTTGAATCACTTGTTTTTCTTTGGTTTTACTTTCCTTTTTTTTCTCCCCTTTTTCCTTACTTTTTGAAAAATTAATACTATTATTTCTTTTTAGTTACTAAACTGTTTTGATCTCAAGCCATGAGTTTCCTTCTCACTTTTACCCTTCCAATGCTTCCTCCATCCCACCGGGGGGTGTGGAGAGTGAGTGACTATGTGGTGTTTAGTTTTCGGCCGGGGTTAAACCACAACACAGACTGAGCAGAAAGCTGGTGCTGCAGTGCTTATCAAGCAACACACAAACCTGGCGTGTGAGTCTTGCTCCCCATGTGTGAAACTTCACGTCTGCTTACATTAAATTTTGGAGAAGCGTTTGCGGACGATGACGGTCAGAAAGGCAAGGCATATAAAATCAGTTTGATGTGACAATCCTGTTGTGTATAACTACCTGATCAGAGGATGCCAAACTAAGGTGGAAGTGTTGGATCTTGCAGCTAGACAAAGCTTTGGCTGTCTTAACTTCAAAATTAAATGTTAAGTTTGTAATGTGTACAGGTAGGCTTGGGACACTTGTCACCTCTGTTTGGAACTGCTGTTAATGTTAATTTATAATGCTCTGTAGTGCACATATTGTGCATCGTCTTGTTGTCAGTCCCTGTCTGGCTATACCAGCAGCCTACTAGGAGCCTGAGCTTTGCAACATCTGTTTTCTGAAAAGAGAATGAGCCTAGACCTCCTGAGTAGAGGACAGCTTTGAAGCACCATTGTACCCAGGGTTGCACAAAACTTGTATTTGTACACAGTGCTCTTTTGCTGCCTTATAAATTCAAGGCATTTGAGAGTGCTAGTGTTAAAATATTTCATTTAGAAAAAAGTCGGGTTTGGAAAAATAAGCTGAGAATGTGAGACCTGTACTACAAAGGGATAGGACAATACAGAAATAGGAGTATTTCCAAGCTATGAATTTAAGATTACTGGTGGTGGTGGAGAGGAATATTTTTTGATTATTTAAATGGAGCAAGGCACTGTCCTCAGATGCTAATAAATTGTTGATATGGCAGTGCCAATATGAGGCATTATATGGGATATGAATATTTGTTAAGTAATGAGGTATATTGTAAAGCAAAATTGTTTAAGTCCCCTCATCTCATTACTACTGATTCTAGGCAAGCTTTATAAATACAGGTTAACTCTCTTAACAGGTTAACTCTACTTTACATTCCATCTGGCTGCTGTTTCTTTCCTGTCTAGCCTACCCTCTGGTTGGTACAGCATCCACATTACAGCTTGCTTTGCTGTTTTGTTTTGTTAAAAAAAAGCTGTACTGCAAACAACCAGATCCATGAAGTTTATGTTCAGCAGTAAAAATGTCCTTGTTGTGAATGTCATTCTACTAATCCAAGACTGTCAGAGGAAAATGTATGGGCTATTTTAGAATTTTCAGGCTTTATACCTGCAATAACAAATAGTTTGCTTCACAAAAAAATGATGCATTTACATCTCCCCACATTGCATTTACTACCGCTAAGTATTTCCCCATTTACATGTTAATGCAGCTTAGTCAATAAAGTTTAAAAGACCAGGTGGGAAAAATTCTACTAGATAAGTGGTCACTGCAACGTTGGAAACCCACAGTTCAGCTGGGTATTTTTCTCATTTCTGTTTTAAATAATTGTAAAATGACTGTGTTATTGTCAAATATAGGACAGAGTTGCAAGTTCAGTCCAGAATCCAGGATCACCTTAGTGAGCTCCCAGCAGAATGCTTCCACTTTTTTTTTTCTTTTGGACCAACTAAATATTGCAAAGTGGCCCTGTTTGAGCACTGGACTACTATCACACACATTAAGAGATTTTAAAATGAATATACCTTTTACTTTAAGATTTTCAAGTTACTCTGGCTTATAAGTTCAACTTTTCTTTCAAGAAAACTTTTTTTTAAAAAAAGCTACTTTTTCACCTTATAATCTGACTCTGGATGTTTGGAATTAAAGAAAGATATCAAATATCATTAATTTGTGGGAAACTAGTGAAAACTGGCCAGGTGATTTTGAAAACACTGTTATTCTCAGTGAAATTAGCAAAAGTAGAATATACAGGTACTTTTTGCATTAATATCTTTTTTAATCTTTTCTTCTGCATTTCAAAGCTATAATATAGGTTAGAATTAGCAGAGAAAACAGTCCCTTTTTGCAGGACAAACCAAATAAATTACGGTGCATGATGGTGACAGGACTTTCTTGCCCAAGAAGCCAATGCAAACCCTCTCACACAGGCCTGACACCAGCTGACAGAAACAGCCAGGCCACCTCAACATGCCCAGTGTCTTTGGATGGCAAGACAGTTATCCAAGCATGCCCTTTTCCTGTTTTTTGACAGAAGTCTATATAATACACTTTTAGCAAAAATTAGAAACTGCAAAGAGTAGTCAGGTCACTCAGTCTGTTTCATAAACATGGCACTCTCTCCTGGGGCATATTCTGCAGCAATGTCTAATTCAGCAGGATGGCTTTGATGTGCTGCCTTGTTTTCCCTCTCACTCCTTCCCTTTTCCGTGCTGCAAAAGACAGGTGTAACCTGCGGTTTAGATCAGAAGTGTTTATCCCTAATTTGCTGCTTCATTTCTGTCCACAACTGTCTCCAAATGAACAGATGAATGACTTTTTTTTTTGGTCTGGTAAACTATCATTTCCTAGGTGTGTCAAAGTTGAAATATTCACTTTAAGAATATGCCCAGGAGCATTATTTCCACGCATACACCTCCAGTTATCCCCAGCGCGTTCTGCTCTCCTACTAGTGCTGCCATAATGCTACATTATTGTGATTCATTAAATATGTAGGCAAGTGTTACACTGACAGTGACTCAGCAGCAATAAGGAGATTATTCACTTTTTTGCATGTCTACAAGATAGGTGGGATAACAGCGGAGAGAAAGGTCTATTATTTGTGTCACTAGGACAACGGGAGCTGGAACTCCAATTTATAGTAAAGTGTTTCTGTATGTATTTTCATCCACTTTCTATGTTTTAATGTGACAAAGCAGCTGTATGTTGAGGGTGCTGCAGTGGGAGGGGGCGGGGGGGGGGGGCGGGGAGGGGGTGGTAAATGCTTTGCCCAGACAACAGGGTTATTTGGTGTCCATTTCCATCACAGAAAGCACAGACACTGCCAGTGCCAGAGTCAGGCTACTGAGGTCACCATTATGACCATATAATATTCTGTCCATGAGACTAGAAAAAGTCTGACAGGGAAAGCGAGAAAAATGGGCTTCTAATCTGTTAGTCTACTACCAATTTTCCATATGGCTTTGGGCATCTCTCACTATCTCCTTTCATAACTTGTTTTATTAGCTCTTCAGGGAAGCACTTTCCCTTTCTACTTGTTTATACAGTGGATAGTCTAAGTGGGGTCCTGTCCTCAGTTTCAGCCTTTAAGCTCTGCCATGGAACAAAGACCTGTAATAAACATGTTTACTGGCCTGTCCATTAAGATCCCTTTGGTGAAATCCATTTGATGGAATTGTTTCACAATTACTTCACGATAAAAACCCAGGGCTTTTAGAGAAGGAAACAAGCTCACATAGAAATGTGTTCATCTGTATTTATTTTAAAAATAAAGGCACTTTGACTGCCTTCACATATTTTCCTACACTGTTCTCACTAATTAATTATTTCAGTACAGATAGCTACAATTAAAAGTTGTTTTAATATCTAAAATCAAAACACCAATCTAGGATTGAAACAAGAACTCCTGAAAGAAATGTGAAAAAACAGACTCAGCTGTAAAATAATCTTATTTGTTTGGCTTTATGGGGTTTTGTGGGGGAGGGAGAAGCAGGGGTTTTGTTTCTTTTCTTGAAGTAACAAAAAAATATATGAAACTAGAGTAAGAATCAGACTCTAATGTTAGCTGCAGTGAAGGCGCTGGTACATAATTCATCACTCCATTAATGCATTCTGGCAGATGATTATTTCACATGTATGGCAGGATGTGTCAGACACTTTGATTTAGAGTCTTCTCTAACAGACTCCGTTTTCAAAGAAGTGCATAAGGGTTTTTCTTCCTCCCCCATAACCGCTATTAAATCCACATTGAGAAATCTGACTTAAATTATACTTAAAGTTCCTGACACATGAAAGCAACCTTATTCAGAAAAAGCACATAAGTTCATGCTTGTGTCCTCCTGAAGATGGTGGAATTTGGCATGACTCGTGGTTTAACCCTAGTTGGCTACTAGGCACTACACAGACGCTCACTCACCCTCCCTGCCCCGGTGGGATGGGGGAGAGAATTGGGAAAAAAAAAAACCATACCAAAACCCCATGGGTTGAGATAAAGGCAGTTTAATAGGACAGCAGAGGAAGAGAAAAGAATAATAATAATAACAATAAAAGAATATACAAAACAAGTGATGCACAATGCAATTGCTCACCACCTGCTGACCGATACCCAGCCAGTCCCCGAGCAGTGATCACTGCTCCCCCAGCCAACCCCTCCCATTTTCTATACTGAGCATGACGCCATATGGTATGGAATAGCCCTTGGGGCAGTTTGGATCAACTATTCTGGCTGTGCCCCCTCCCAGCTTCTTGTGCGCCTGGCAGAGCATGGGAAGCTGAAAAAGTCCTTGACTGGTATAAGCAGTACCTAGCAAAAACTAAAACATCAGTGTGTTATCAACATTCTTCTCCTACTAAATCCAAAACACAGCACTATGCCAGCTACTAGGAAGAAAATTAACTCTATCCCAGCCAAAACCAGGACAATGACAAAATGTCACCACCTGCCTAGTAGTGAATAAGGACTTGAAGTAGCTTTGTTGGAGACTTCTGCATCAGCTGATGGCCTGGGACAGATGAAAATTTGCCTGGCAAACTTGCTATGTGGCATGGAATAAGTGTAACATTAGACAACAAAAGCAACTAAATGTTAAGGTCCATTAGCCTCCATTTTCTAATTGACACAGCTGTCTATGTACTTGATAAATTTCCTAAATATGCAATGTTAGTTTGACCTTGTGTCCTCTTACCTGAGATTAACATCTACTTCATAGTGCATTTTAAAAAAACTTTAATATCTTTATCTTTCTGATGTTTCTGATGATGTGATGGGTTTGAAATGTAATTAGGCATATACTAATAGTAAAAATTAACAATATATATGGGAAAGGTGATGTAAGTCACTCGAGGAACTCATCATGGCAGCTATTCTTTATGTTATGGATTGCTTGAGAGGGTGCAGTGTCAGCAGTGGTAGAAACTGGTTCATGTTGGGCCTCCAGCAACATTGATTAACTCCACCCAAGGAATATCAGTTAGGTGTAGGTCAAACAAATCTTCTACACCAGATATAAATTAACTGAGTTCTTTGAACCAAAAGGATACATTCAAGAAAATTTGGCAGACCTGCTCCTTAACTTTCCTGCTGAGAAATCCTAGTGTGGATCTTTCTATTTACATGTTGTGTAGTTTACCACTTGCTATTCTCATATTGGAAGTTCAGTTAAGTAACAGTTTTTGTTAAAAGGAATAAAATTCCCTGTGAGTAAATCTAGCTAACTGAGAAAACATTTGAATTGGCAATGAATGTGATTTACATTTGCTGTGTCTTCTGAATTGCAGTATTCAATCTAACTCTGAAGGATTTTCATTCCTTTCACGATGACATTTATGACTTGAGCTGAGCATGCAACTCTTCTACTCCCCCCACCAAGAATCAAACTCTGGGAGCCAAAGTTATCTAAATAAACAAATAAGTAGTCATTCTGGGTTTTCCGATATTTCCATTTTCATAGTTAATCCACATTAGGAAAATTGGAAAAGACAAAATAGACTTTGCAAAGTATGCCCATTGGCAGTTTATCTAATTGTTATTAAGTTGTTAATGATTACGTTAGTTACAAAAATGATGCCAATGGGAAGGCCTTCATTCACCCCTTGACTTGCAGCTAAGCTAGATAGCTTATTTCCCTGAGCTGCAGCATAGTCAATGGTGAAGTCTTTTCTCTCCAGAGGTTACATAGAGGATGTAAGATGACAAAGCTTCCGATTTAAAACACAAAGTTGTTTCTTAAATAAAAGGGTGAGAATAGCTTCCTCTCTCTTCCCTGATGCAGAAAATATTCATAAACGCTATGTGTTTGCTTCAAGTATAAAACACATTAACATTGCTTTTAAAGCATACTGGTTTAAAGCCCGGGGTATGAACAAGTCTACTTGAAAGCTTATGACTTACTCTGTGAGGGGGTGTAAGGCAGCATGATTTAATAATCTTCTCTAATCTTGAAATCTCTCTGTATGAAAAATGTTTTGAGGAAGGAGAAACTATTCCTTGCATTTTGACTGGATTTCCAGACCTAAGTACAATTTGCTTTCCTTGAAGGTTCTGAAAACTTTCTTACTTTTATTTATAGGTTATATATCTCCTCATGCTCTGTTCAGGAACTTTGGACATGCTGGCCAAAATTTTCAGAATGACTTGGTTTTGATCCTTTCAGTCTTCAAAATTTACTCCCTTTGGATCTCTCTTTAAGATCTCCCAGATTTTCTGTTTCCTGTTTTCACTTTTCATGGACAAGCATCTGGAGTTTTTTGCAAGCCAAGGGCACATTCTGTATCCTATAACATTAGAAGCTGAAATTATCCATCTTGCTCTAGTTTCTAATTCCCACTCCTGCTTTCCTCCTTTCACATTTTGTAACCAATTACAATAATCATAATTACCATAGTCTATCTTGCATAACATCAATTTACATTTTGTGTAAGAGCAACCATACAAAAGATGTAAATGTCCTGAAAGCAGATCAAAGCTCATTCTTCCATTGCAGAATGTTTAAAATTAATCAGGAAAAATTACTTACAAATTGTACTGTGGGGCTGAATCAAACTCAGAAAAGAAAGACATTTTGGACTGAGGCTGACCATCTGTTCTTAAGTCACTGGAAAAAAAATTCCAGGTGACTTATGAACAGCATTTTCAGTCTGAATTAATTTTCTTGGGCTCTTGCAGCTTTAAGACTGTAAGCTAATGTACCCAGACTTATTGTGTATATTTTTTAGCACTTCTCTCCCTTTTTTTTTTTTTTTTTTGATGGTTGGACTGATGATCATAGAGATCCTTTCCAACCTTAAGGATTCCTAGTTTTTACTTTCATTTACATTTCATTTAGCCTTTTCCTCATCCTTGGTGGCAATGTTCCCCCGTGCATCCAACAAGGGATAGAGATTCTCCTTGGCTCCCTTTTTGTTGTTAATGTATTTGTAGAAATGTTTTTTATTATCTCTTACAACAGTGGCCAGACAGAGTCCTAGCTGGGCTTTTGCCTTTCTAATTTCCTCTCTGCATGAGCTAACGAGATCCCTGTACTCTTTGTGAGTTGCCTGCCCCTTCTTCCAAAGGTGGTAAACTCTCCTTTTTTCCCCGAGTCCCAGCAAAAGCTCCCTGTTCAGCCAGGCTGGTTGTCTTCCCTGACGGTTCGTCTTACGGCACACGGGGACAGCCTGCTCCTGTGCTTGTCCAGTCTCAACTTGAATCCATGCAAACTTTTAACATTCACAACATCCTCTGGTAATGAGTTCTACAAATATACTACCTGTTTTTTAAAAGTCACCTCCTTTTGTTTGTTTTAAGCCTGTCTGCCACTAACTTCAAATGATGGTCTTTGTTTTTTGTTTGGAGAGACAGGAAATACCTACCTATCTTTACCACACCACTCATGACTCTACAGTTGTCTATCATATACCTTTCATTCATATATTTTCCAGGCTCAAGAATCAGGTTGACAGTGATTATGCAGGTTGGCAGTAATAAGGTTGCAGAGAGAAGTCCAAAAGTGATCAAAAGGGACTTCAGGGCACTATGATGATCGGTTGCAGGATCAGGAGCACAGGCAGTGCTTTCCTCAATCCCATCAGGGGCACGGAAGAATGCTGAAAGGAACCAGAAAACCCAGCTGATTAACAAGGGGCTCAGAGGCTGGTGCCGTCGGTGGAATTTTGGGTTTTTTGATCATGGGGAGGTTTACACAACACCGGGCCTGCTGGTGGCAGATGGAGTTCATCTGTCTCCGAGGGGAAAAGGATTCTTGCTCATGAGTTGGCAGGGCTCATCGAGAGAGCTTTAAAGTAGGTTTGAAGGGGGAAGGGGATATAACCAGGCTCTCTAGAGGGGAACCCAAGGGTAGCATGGCAACATTGGCTGTGAAATCGATAGCCCAGCTAAAGTACATCTACACCAATGCACGCAGCATGGGCAACAAACAGGAGGAGCTGGAAGCCATTGTGCAGCAGGATAGCTACGACTTAGTCGCCATCACAGAAACATGGTGGGATGACTGTCATGACTGGAGTGCTGCACTGGATGGCTATAAGCTCTTCAGAAGGGATAGGCAAGGAAGGAGAGGCAGTGGGGTGGCTCTGTATGTTAGGGAGTGTTTTGATTGTATAGAGCTCAATGGTTGTGATGATGAGGTTGAGTGCTTATGGGTAAAGGATGAGGGGGAAGGTCAACAAGGCAGACGTCCTGCTGGGGGTCTGCTATAGACCACCCAACCAGGATGAAGAGGTAGATGAAGCATTCTATAAGCAGCTAGCAGAAGTCTCACAATCACTAGTGCTTGTTCTCACGGGGGACTTCAACTTACTGGACTTCTGCTGGAAAGACAACACAGTAGAGAGGAAACAGTCTTGGAGGTTCCTGGAGTGTGTGGAGGATAACTTCCTGACACAGCTGGTAAGTGAGCCTACCAGGGGAGGTGCCTCGCTTGACCTGCTGCTTACAAACAGAGAAGGGCTTGTGGGCGATGTTGTGGTCGGAGGCCGTCTTGGGCTTAGAGACCACGATATGATAGAGTTTGTGATTCTTGGCGAAGTAAGGAGGAGGGCCAGCAAAACAGCTACCGTGGACTTCCGTAGGGTAGACTTTGGCCTGTTCAGGACCCTGGTTGGGAAAGTCCCTTGGGAGGCAGTCCTGAAGGGCAAAGGGGTCCAGGAAGGTTGGGCATTCCTCAAGAAGGAAGTCTTAATGGTGCAAGACCTGCTATACCACCTGGATGCTCACAAGTCTATGGGGCCAGATGGGATCCGCCCAAGAGTACTGAGGGAGCTGGCAGAGGAGCTTGCCAAGCCACTTTCCATCAACTATCAGCAGTCCTGGTTAACAGGGGAAGTCCCTGATGACTGGAGGCTTGCCAATGTGACGCCCATCTAGAAGAAGGGCCAGAAAGAGGGTCCGGGGAACTACAGGCCTGTCAGCCTGACCTCGGTGCCAGAGAAGATTATGGAGAGGTTCATCTTGAGTGTGCTCAACAGGCATGTGCAGGTCACCCAGGGGATCAGGCCCAGCCAGCATGGGTTCATGAAGGGTAGGTCCTGCTTGACCAACCTGATCTCCTTGTATGGTCTGATGACCCGCCTAGTGGATGAGGGAAAGGCTGTGGATGTGATCTACCTGGACTTCAGTAAAGCCTTTGACATCATCTCCCACAGCATTCTCCTTGGGAAGCTGGTGGCTCATGGCTTGGACGGA
Source organism: Pelecanus crispus (assembly GCF_030463565.1). Classification (NCBI taxonomy): domain Eukaryota; kingdom Metazoa; phylum Chordata; class Aves; order Pelecaniformes; family Pelecanidae; genus Pelecanus; species Pelecanus crispus. Next base: position 10,830,037 of record NC_134643.1, read on the forward strand.
TGTGCTCTTCACCGGTGTCGTGGTTTAGCCCCAGCCAGCAACTAAGCACCACGTAGCCACTCGCTCACTCCCCCTATCCCGATGGGATGGGGGAGAGAATTGGAGGAGTAAGAGTGAGAAATACTCCTGGGTTGAGATAAGAACAGTTTAATAATTGAAATAAATGATGATAATAACAATATAATAATTATAATAATAATATACAAAGTAAGTGATGCACAATGCAATTGCTCACCACCTGCTGACCGATACCCAGACAGTTCCCGAGCAGCGACCGCTGCCCCCCAGCCAACCCCCCCCAGTTTCTATACTGAGCATGATGCCATATGGTATGGAATAGTCCTTTGGCCAGTTTGGGTCAGCTGTCCTGGCTGTGCCCCCTCCCAGTTTCTTGTGCCCCTGGCAGAGCATGGGAAGCTGGAAAGTCCTTGACTAGCATAAGCAGTACTTAGCAACAACTAGAACATCAGTGTGTTATCAGCATTCTTCTCATACTAAATTGAAAACACCAGCACTATGCCTGCTACTAGGAAGAAAATTAACTCTATCCCAGCTGAAACCAGGACAGCTGGGTAAAAAACTGGCTGGGTGGCCAAGTCCAGAGAGTAGTGGTGAATGGAGTTAAATCTAGCTGGCGACCAGTCACAAGCGGTGCTCCCCAGGGCTCTGCTTTGGGGCCAGTCTTGTTTAATATCTTTATCAACAATCTGGATGAGGGGATTGAATGTGCCCTAGTAAGTTTGCAGATGACACCAAGTTGGGTGGGAGTGTCCATCTGCCGGAGGGTAGGATGGCCCTGCAGAGGGACCTGGACAGGCTGGATAGATGGGCCGAAGCCAACTGTATGAGGTTCAACAAGGCCGAGTGCCGGGTCCTACACTTGGGTCACAACAACCCCATGCAACGCTACAGGCTTGGGGAAGAGTGGGTGGAAAGCTGCCTGGTGGAAAAGGACCTGGGGGTGCTGGTTGACAGCTGGCTGAACATGAGCCAGCAGTGTGCCCAGGTGGCCAAGAAGGCCAACAGCATCCTGGCTTGTATCAGGAATAGTGTGGCCAGCGGGAGCAGGGAGGTGATTGTCCCCCTGTACTCGGTGCTGGTGAGGCCGCACCCAGAATACTGTGTCCAGTTTTGGGCCCCTCAATACAAGAAAGACCTTGAGGTGCTGGAGCGTGTCCAGAGAAGGGCAACAAAGCTGGTGAAGGGTCTGGAGCACAGGCCTTCTGAGGACCGGTTGAGGGAACTGGGGTTGTTTAGCCTGGAGAAGAGGAGGCTGAGGGGAGACCTTATCGCTCTCTACAACTCCCTGAAAGCAGGTTGTAGTGAGGTGGGTGTTGGTCTCTTCTCCCAAGTAGTTAGCGATAGGACGATAGGAAATGTCCTCAAGTTGCATCGGGGGAGGTTTAGATTGGATATTAGGAAAATATTCTTCACAGAAAGGGTAGTCAAGAATTGGAACAGGCTGCCCAGAGAGGTGGTGGAGTCACCATCCCTGGAAGTGTTCAAAAAATGGGTAGACGTGGCACTTTGGGACATGCTTTATTGGGCATGGTGATGTTAGGTTGATGGTTGGAATGATGATCTTAGAGGTCCTTTCCAACCTTAATGATTCCTAGTTTTTACTTGCATTAAAAAATAATGCAGCCACCAAGCCAGGAAACATGAAATTACTATTCTACCCTTAATTGTTTTAGTGGTGGACTTGGTAATGTTAGGTTAATGGTTGGACTGGATGATCTTAAAGGTCTTTTCCAACCTAAACGATTCTATGATTCTATGATAATCCTAGCATAATTAGCCACTCCTGTCTGGAATCCACTGTGTATTTTAGAGAGATGTTAAAGATTTATATCTGTTGGCCAGTAAAAATAACAGAGAGAAATAAATAAAAAATGTGAAGATAACAGTAAAATAAATGAATGGTTGTAATACCCTGCTGTTTAAGACTTAGTTTCTGCCTTGTCTCACTGATTTAATCCATGCATCACTTCTGTGCTCCCTAAGGATTCACTTAGATTGGTAAGAAACACTGACGTTTTCAGTCTTACCTGTTTTGACATGTTTCCCAGTCACAGAATAGTTTGAGGTTGCCAGGGACCTCTGAAGATCATCTGGTCCAACTGCCCTGCACAGAGAAGGTTCAGCTAGAGCAGGTTGCTCATAGCTGTGTCCACTTGGGGAAAGTTGTCTCCATCTCCAAGGATGGAACTGACTGCCAGTATAGTGGAGGACATTAAAAATCCAAAACACACTTTGCAGTAGAGTCCTTTTTCAGCTTTTGAATACCTTAATCTGCCATTTGTTAGCTTAATTACTGCATGCTACTATTTTCCAAAGCTTTTGAGTAACCCTGTTGCACTTTCATATTTTCCTTACCATCTTCTAAATGTGGTCATAGAAAATTAGATCACTTCACACTGTTACACATTTGAAGTCCAATTTGAAAAAGTTATCTTTGAAGTTCTCTTTGAATTTTGTGGTGCGGTTTGGGACTAACATTTGGTTTGAATTTCTTCAAGGCATTTTCTTTTTGGGTTTCTTGATTGTCTTTAAAATAAATACAGTTAGAGTTTGTGCTGAACTAAGTCCAAGCTGTGACTGTTTATTAGAGTACCCTTAATGAATAAGCTATTGAGTTACCTTTTCTTGCCAGATAATTGCCTCGTTAATTTTATTAGATACTGAGGGTACAGGACTTGAGCACGAAAAAGAGCTTACTAATGCATTCCTAGAAATGGAGAGGCAAAGTACAATGACTAGTGCAAATAATCTTTCAATGCCACTTTTAAATGATTCCCTCAAATTAATTCTCCTCCTCACTGTGTTTACATTCTGATTTTGCTAGCAGGTAAGTTTGTACAATTATCCTACTTTTACTGTGCGTTAGTGGATGTGTGAAAAGTGTACTCTGTATCTGCAAATAGTCACACTCCATTTGGCAGCTAAATGGGCAAAAGAAAGATGTGCTTTGTGGTCTGTGTCCAATTGACACAGCTTGAAAATTGAAACGTGTTATTTATGAGCAGCTACTCATAACAACTCCACTTACAGGATGAGAATTATTGCCCTGCTCTGGCCAGAGTCCTGCAAATGCTAATTCAGATGCGTATGGACCGATTAGTTGTTCTGAGTTCATTCGAGCAGTTTAGTGGTGTAAGCAAAGGAAGCTGTTCAGAGCTCTGCAGCCCTGGCCTACACTTAGGTGTGCTGCAAACATCAGTGACCAAATGCTGTCTCTGTAAAGCTCTGCTAAGGGAGTTCACCTCAGCTGTGGAGCACTGCCAGGGAGACTCTAGCAGGCGTTTCAAAGAGTTGGGAGTTTTACTGTCTTCTTTCTCCCCTGTCCCTATTCCCCCTACAACCTGTGAGGAAAATACCAGTGTGGAGATTATAAAGAAGGACTACTAATGAAAGAGACACTGTCAGGGCCCTCACAGCATGCCCCCTTCCAGAGCCTGGGCTGGGGGGGCCGGGGGCCAGCTCACAGCCTCTACTGTTTGGCCCCCACCTGAGCTCTAGCTCCCACAGTGCCATAGCCATGCCAGCTCCTGGCCCGGTGCCTCCCGGGTCTGGATCCTGACCCCCCCCACCGCTGGCTGATGTCCCAGGACATCCCCATCCCCGGGGAGGTGCCTGGTGCCTGAGGCCCAGGCTGCCCTGGCCTGCCCTGCCACGCCGGGGAGGCCCTGACGCCATTGATGCCCAGCCCAGGGAGCTGCTGGCTCTCCCAGCACCCTACCAGATCTGCTGGAAATATTGGCTTTGCCTTTAAAGTATTGAGAGTTGTGATCTCAAATGGAATAAAAATGCACTTTTTAAATTCAAGAAGGTAAGAGACAGCTCACTGAAAAGTACAACTGTTCACTTCTTAATAACTTCCTTACTGTGGATACAGTGGAAGTAGAAATTTGCAGAAATAACATGCACACAGCTCATTTGTTTCCAGTTTTGATAACTTATCTCTTATTCAGGATGAGTATACTGATGGGGAAATCAATACACATGAACATACCTGTCTTCCTGCCTAGGATCTAACGCAATGCATATAGCCCTGTCCATGCCAACTTGCTGTGTCATCTGAGTCAGCTGCAGAAAGACCTGAACTATCCTTAGGCTCTCATATATGGTAGGAGAGTTTGGTTTAGTCCTAAGGTGAATGGAACTTACATTCTTGTTCACTTACAAGCAAGTACATCTGCTTCCTCGCTCTTGATTAGAAACTCCTCGCAAAGAGATCTTAAAAACTGAAAAGCATTGTCAGTTTGCAGACAGCAGTTATGTGTGGTTCCATCATATTTACTTTTGATTTTCAATCTTGCATATTCTTTATTGACACTCAACATCTGCATTCACTTTTTTTTTGCACATCCAGTTTATTACACTCAGTGTCCTCCAGCTGTGGGCTTGAGGTAAAATAGTGGTTCAGCCTGGCACGGATGTGCCTACTGAGCAAGGGGGACTATTTTCTCAACTTGGAGATGGCATACCATGTGAAACTCCTAATCGTATATTTTATCTTTATGAGTAAATAAAATGCTGATCATAAAAATTGTCAGAAGTGTATGCATACAAACCAGTAAACAAGAATGCTGTGTAGCCCAGGAAAAATGATTTTTGCCATAGCCAGTAAGAGGCTTGGACTGACCTGACATTACAGGGTGTCAGAACATGTCTGGGTTTTTCTTGGCATGGTTTCAGCTGATTTTAACATTCATCTGGTAGCAAAGTGACTATTGCTTCATATTTTTATGAGCTGAAGCTTTGTGAACACCAAGAATGGTAAAGGTCTGGGGGAGGCACTGCCTTGCAAGAAACAGCCCTTGGTATCAGCTGAGGCTGGGGAAGGCAACTTTCTTCAGCAGGGAGCAAGTGGTAAGGAGACAAACTGCAATAAGAAAACATGTAAATATAACTCCAGGTGGACCCCAAGAGAGAAGAGGAAGAAACTCCCACCCACTGTGAACATCATCGTGACAAAGGGAGGGGAGGTTCAGACTTGACATTAGGAAGCATTTCTTTACCGAGAGGGTAGTCAAACACTGGAACAGGCTTCCTAGAGAGGTGTTCAAAGCTCCATGCCTGTCAGTGTTCAAGAGGCAATTGGACAATGCCCATAATAATATGCTTTAACTTTTTGTCAGCCCTGAAGTGGTCAGGCAGTTGGACTAGATGATTGCTGTAGGTCCCTTCCAATTAAAATATTCTGTTCTGTTCTGTTCTGTTCTGTTCTGTTCTATTCTATTCTATTCTATTCTATTCTATTCTACTCTACTCTGTTCTAAAGACTTCAAATCATCATAACTGACAAACAAAGACCAACAGCTCATCATAACCTTTGCCCTGACTCCTGCTTGAAGAAGACTGCAACTTTAACCTTAGGACAAGAGTAACATTGGAAGGATGATCATAATGCCATAGAAAAGGGAGGACTATAGGAAGAGGTGTTCTGTGTAATGATTTTAACTGTATTGTTAATATGAATTGCTGTTTCAATTAGACAACTTGGACAATTAAAACATTAATTCAGCTCAAATGCTTTAGTTCTATATATGCAGTGTATCTCTCCTGCCAGTAACAATATTTTATACAACACAAACCATGCCTTGGAATCCAGCCTCAGAACCAAGCTGAGATATGGCCATAGAACATAGCTGTATTTGTTTATATGATGTTGAATTTCAGCTCTCATAAATATATTTTTAAATGGTGATGCTCATAACTAACATATTTCTGCTAGGTTGGCCTATTAGTCAGTCAGTTTTCTTGTCCCTAACATACGTAGCAAACGCCCACATCTACATTTAAAATACACTTGATAAATACAATATCATGAAGAATGAGGAAGTGATTTGGTAGCACTTGCCCTTTTACTCAGGATGGGAAATAGGGTGGGATGACTGAGTGGGTTAGACCATTTATCCATCTGTCTTTATTTTCCAGGACTTATGTTGTAATACAGCAATTATATTTCTCTGCCATATTTACTCTAGCTAGATGTTCTCTTGTCCTTTTATAAGTCAAACTCTAGGAAGACCTACGCAATCATTTTACTCTTCAAGTTAAAGGTCTGTTTTCAGAATTCATTATTGTCACGGAGACAATCATAAAACTGTTTAAATGATACGACTGAGACCAGCGAGGGTTAACATATCGCAAGATCAAAAAGTCAGATGTCACACCAGATATAAATATGGACCCTTGTAAGGACTTAACGTACTAAACAATCCATTCACCCAAGAGTACTTACAGGTTAAATCCTGTGAATTTAACTGATTTTTCTCTGCTAAGTTTATAAAGATATCCCCAGTTTTGCTTCTGTGTGTGGTTAGAAGTTATGTCTTTTTGGTAGGCCTGAGTAGCTTGACACTTGTTTCATCGTGTTCAAGATCTTTAAACTGGATGGTTATCTGTCTGCTAAGTGGATCAATACATTAGATATCCTCAAAGTTCACTTAATGTGCTGATTGCATTAATTTCTACACAAAACCACTTCTATTCAAAAGATGATCATATGGATAATGTTTGCTATCCATCTTTTAATTCAAAGGCTCCAAAGTTAAAGGGAGAAAACCAGGTTCCCTCTCCTCTCAGCAATACTCATCCTCAGGAAAGCAACGTATTCTAAGGAAGAGTTTTCAACCTGTGTGGTGAGGTTGGGTTTGTGTACCAAAAATCTCATACCTATTAGTTCTGGGAAAGAAGACATCTGCTTTTTCATGCAGCCTCTTAGGTCATGAGCAGGGAAGTGAGAAAGTCCTAGTCTCTTCTCCAAGAGTTAATTAAAAGCTATACACAAACAGTTCTGGAAAAAAATTGTTCTTGAGTGCTTAAAGTCCTGACCTATTGGATTAATTATGTTAGCTTCTAAGTTTTATGCTTAAACCCCTTAAACTTTAAATAAAAACTCCTGCTCCATTTTTTGAAAAGTGTTGATATTGGCTCCTGGGAGTCAGAGAGTAGCTGTAGCTGAAGCTGTAATTCTGATCTAACACACGAATCCCCCTGTAATCCTCAGTTGCCACACCACCACAAAGAGATTCAGTCTTAGCTCCACCCTTCCCAGATTTTCCTATTAGCTATTTTAGGTTTCATGTTATCTACTAAGGAAATTATAGTGAATTCCATTTTGTGATACTTAATTCTCTTCAGGCACTGATTAAGGAACATTAGGTATTTAAATCAGTGTAATAAATGAAAGCTAACTTGAAAGTTCAGTTGTAGTTTTGTTCAACACCACTTGAAATTTGCTATCTTGTTGGCAAGATTCATGGAGGTCATGAATTCTCAGCAGCTCTACTCTTGTGAAAGAATGCTGGAAGCTGTAAAAAGTAAGCATACTCTTAGAAATATAGGATATAGTATTTTTTCAAATTCCTTTGTCTCTTGGAGGGGAAAACAGGTTCTTTTAATTGAAATTATATTTAGAAGAAAGCAAAAAAAAACCCCTCCAGCATGTGGAAATTCTGCTTCTCAGCTGCTTCTATAGGTTTTACTCAAGGCTATTTGCCTAAACTCTCATGTTCAGCAAGTACCCTGGTTTTCAGTCCTTTGAATGACTTAAACTTGCTTCATGTGGGGTCTGCTATTCCAGTTAAAAAAAAACATTAATGGTCCACAAACTGAAGAAAATACAAAAGCACTGGTAGAAAATGTGTAAGTTATGATTCAGCACCTCAATCTGTTACCACTCCAGATAGCCTCAAGGTTCTTAGCAGGTAATTGGCTCTTAACTGGAAGAAACATTCCCATTAGGCAGAGCTGAATTATTTTAATACCCAATTTACTCCACTTTTTTTGTGGAGAAAGCTGCATAATGGACAGGCTGGGTGGCAGGCATTAATGTTTTCAACCAGGGGAAACACAGGCATTCACAAGGGAAAACTGGCAGAATAGTGCCTGCATGAAAGAGAAAGTTAAAATTCTATGTATCACTTAGATAAAACTATATCTGGTAGCTTTTAAATTAAACCCTGGCTTCCCTGAAGTCCATTGCATACTTCAGTTGATTTCCTTGGGGACAAGTTTTCTGTTTAATTTTTCTTCACTTAAATTTAGGTAGTCAGACTAAGTTAAGCAATTAATGAGCAGGACATCCACAAATATAAGTGACTGGAGTATTTATGTGAAAGAGAGATATCTCTTGAAATTTGCCTTATCTTCTTTTAGCAAACAGTAAAAACTTCATTAATATCATAGCGTTTATACTCAGTTACCCACAAACCATCCAATTCTACCCATAGATTATTACTGATCTCTTAGTACTGAATAGTACTTTAAACATTTGCAAACCTGAATTTGCTCCTTGCGCTTTTTTTTTTTTTTTTTTTTTTAATTACACCACTGCTTCCCTGAATGAAAGCACTAAAGACAGATTGGTAGTGTGAGCATAGTGCATAAACCCAGCTAGAAGGACGACTAATTGTTTCAACCTGAAATTAATGTCATCACAAAATGAGTTAATTTTCCTTAATTAAATGCATCACTGTTACATTCTGAAAATGTCTGTTCAATAGCCATTCTTATGAATCAATACTGCTTATAAGAATGAATGTGAAAAAAGAGCAGTTTTGAATGTACCAAAATATAAATAGAAATGAAAATGCCAACAGAAGGGTGCAGGAGTTTTTCTTCAGTCACTGACAGGGACTGGAAAGGCAAATTCACTGAGGAAGATTATTCTGTGGCTTTGATAGCACCAAGTCAACTGCTTTCATAAGCATCAAATTTATTGTGCTCAAATATCTACAAAGTGCCTTATAAAGATGCACTCCAGCCACCTTATTTCTTGAAAACACAAATGTGAAATCTGACATGAGACTTCGAAATACTGTTTTGTTGAGACATTTCCAGTTTGTTACTATACTATGTTGCTTTTCAAACTGCTTTTTAAAGTACACATACTGGTACAAGTTTAGGACTTGAGATTAAATGCAGCCTCTGTAGTGCTTTTCTAAAAGAGTTCCTTCTTTGTCAAGGAAATGTCTATTATTCCAAAATACTAATATGTGAACAATATGAATATTGTTAGCTCTTTCTTGTTTTAGAAGCACAATATAAATTCAGGTGGTTTTTTTTTTCTTTCCCTTTTAAGCTGAAAATACATAGAAATTCTTGTCAAATATGTGAGGTGACCGAACATAAAACACCTGTAAGGACTTTGGTCGGGTATTCTCCAGAGATCCTGTTCTAAGGGGCACTGTAAAGAATTTGTGTACAGGATTTATTACATCAATGTGAAGGTGTGCAGAAACAGAGATTGGATTGCTTTGCTCATTTTTTCATTTTTCACTTCATTCTCAAATAAGATGGATTATCCAAGCAAAACTCAGGTGCCCCTAAGGTCTCCACGCTTCCCACTGAATGTATAATGTTTTAAAGAGGACAGGAGGGAATGGAAGACAGAAAGAGATGGAAATATATCAACAAGTTTGTTATCAGAAAGCAACATAGAAAGGTAGAACCCCAGTAACACCAATAATCTTGCTGATTATCCTCCAGTTAACAGAGCTCATGAAAGAAATATCGCATTCTGTCTTTGCATCTACTTGCTGAATTTCACCTTTCCTCTTCTTGACTCTGACTTTTATTATTAGAAGTCCCGGATGAAGAGTTGAAAGATCTGAAAGTTGTTTTCTGGTCTAAGGTTGACTAATAATGAAGCTTTTCTCTAAGTCAGTTTGTATCTCAGTGAAACGTAGCTCATACACACAACTTCATAAAGTGCTGTAGACTGAAGTACATTGTAATTTTACTGATAATTATTACTATGATAATACAGTATTTCCTGATTCTGCTCTTTGCAACAACTGTCTAAGAGGCAAAATAATTCATGTTTCCCAGGGTAATGCTGGTTACTGTAAATATCTTATAAACTAGTTTTCGTCTTAGTTGGATAGAAGAATATGCATTAATTTCTAAGGAGTAAAAAAAAAAAACATAATAATAATAGACTAAATATTATTTACTCTAATCACCAATGCAATTAACCAATAATATTAATAAAAGGAGAACCACTCAAGCTAGCTTATTAGAGTTAAGCCAGAATTTTTAACATCTAAGGAACATCTCGATAGCCACACTGCTGTCATAACACACACATACACCCCTGCCCTGCTCCTTATCCCAGATAAGGCATATGTTTGAAAGAAGGGAAGATCTGCATCCTCAGAAGTCACCTGGAACAGGTCTTCCTGCTGCCCCTAAATTCAAGCTTCAGAGGACTGTGCACAGCTCCCAAAATGTTTCTGTGGGCTGAAGATTACTGAATCTTGTTTTTATTGCTCTCATTGTACCGTCTTCATCTGGAAAGAGAAGCTGAGGGCTCACAGAGGCCGGCCGAGGCTCACTAGATGGTGCTAGCCACAGGCCGGTAACGGCAGCCAGCCATCGGCGAGACGCCTCTCCCGCTGGGAGCCTGCATCCTGCAGAAAGCACAGGAGCATTTTCAGTATCGCAGCAGCTGGCATTAAAATGGTGAGCAAAAGAGCCTTGCAAAAATGACTCATATGCATCTGAAAAAGGAGCAATGGTGCGCCTTTTTCAGATCATCCCAGTCATTTAAAAGCAGCTTTTGCATCTGATAATAAATAGTTTGTCGCAGTTGCATCAATATTCCCCTTTCTATCTTACATTAATACTGTCTTTTGCTGTTCTGATCCATTTTCCTTCATTGCTCCATTAATTACTTAATTATTTTTTTTATTCCCAGTTCTTCTTTGAGTGACAAATCTATCGTCTTGTGAACAGGTTGGCTTCCTCAGGTTTGGCTCCTGTGTGTGGTTTTCATCCTGCCAGCTTTCCTCGGGGGCCATGTCTCCGGTTTCTCACTTCCACCCCACCAATGTCTGCAGCTGAGCCACCTGAAAATCCAATTTGTGCTGAACTGCAGACTGCATCATACCCCAGGCCAGGTAGGGTGAAGTGTTTCACAGCAGCGTCACTGCAGTCCATCAGAGGGTCCCTGCCCTGGCATGGGCTGCCTGCGGTCCCTCAAGGGTGTCTCAGCCCCAGCGGCTGCCTCTTTGACTGCCCCTGAGCACCAACGTTTTCAGCCTGTTTCACCATGGTTTCAGAGTTGCCTAGAACCAGCCCAGGGCAGTGCTGGACTCCCCCCCTGCAGCACCACCACCCCTACCCTGCACCTTCTGGCCAATGCAACCAGCAGTACCAGTGTCCCATCCACACCCCCAGCCTCCCACAGCACCAGTGCCTCATCCCTCCAAATGGCTTTCTTTGGACTAAAGTTTTAGACATGGACACACGTACATTTGAACAGCATGAATGTAAGTAACACCTTAAGGAAATGTCATGTCGTCAGTCAGCCCCAGCACCTCACACTCAAGCTGGCGAACCTGTGCAAAATGTAGCGCAAATGTTAGGTTTTCCTTTACAAAACCCACAATACCAAGTGCGTTTTTAAAAAAGATGTGTATTTCTGTCTCTTAACTAAAACAGTAGTACAGTTACTTGCTGCAGGATAACACATAACTACTGTAATGTTAATACTCTGTACTTCAACAGATTCTTAGCTGTCTGGCTTGTAGGACAAGCTTACTCTGCGTTGAAGGTCAGCTGGTGGGGACAGGCAGGTCTACATTGAGCATGGGCTTTGGTAGAGGGAACCAGATTCATAGTCCGTAGTTTTGTGGTTGTTGCCAAGCGTAACTGATGTTATACAGTCCCTGTACAACTTTGGGATTGCATTCCTGCACACCTCCGTTTCCGTATTTCCATTATTAGTGTATGTACATCTTTCTGGATAATTTAGGATCGATTTTATGTGCAGTAGACAAGCCTACCAGCTTCCTGTGCTTCTGATTGTATCTCCCTGGGGTTTCTAAACCGCAGTTCTGCTCTGGGTTGAATAACAGTGATCTTTTTCCTTTGCTTAATGAATATTAAGCTTGTCACAAATATTCCTTCACTCTTCACTACAGCTGGGTCTGTGATAAGGCAATAAATACTTGGGAAAATATAGAACTGACTCTTCAAATACAAACTGATACTGTTTCTATAGTCGTCTCCCTCACATTAGTACAAAAAACCCTAATGAAACTAAAGGGCAGGAATAAAACCTGTAGTATACATTCAACTGGGGACTGATCTGGTGGTAGAAATTAGTATAATTCCCTCAGTGATGATTGTGCTGTGCTCATTTGCAGCAGCTGGGGATCTTAACTTTTAGTTTGTAACCACTTGACTGACTGCTGTACCCCATGAAAACTTGGTTCTGTAGCTTTATATCTTGCAAACGTGTATTAGGTCTTTTTATTTCTTCCAGCTGAAGCATGAACTTATATTTTGGACTTAGATGAAAATATTTTTTAAAAAAATGCACAAAAACCCCACCACAGCAGGGAATAAATAGCCTAGAAAACAATGTTACTTCTCCTAGGATCCAGAATTGCAAGTGATATACTCTTTAAGTAGAGCTGGTGTTAAATGTATGTACAGTAATGCAAAAACCTCTATTGGAAATGCAAAAAAAATCTCATGGGAAACTGATATTTTACTGTTATATTAATTGATATAACTGATATATTAAAACAGAAGTATGTATAATTCAAGTGAATACTGAGACTACTACCATGCATCACATCGCATTCAGTTCCCTTCCATGTATGTTCAGTGATGGGAATAAAGTACTTGGTTATCTCTATGGAGTTGTGAAAATCTCCTTCCTTGCATGGAATGACATCTACATGTTTAAACTGTCATGCTTAGAAAGGGGTATTAACATTATGAGCATGTCAGAGGGAAGGGATCGCTCAAATCTGCTGTCTGTCAAAGAACACTTTCTAAGGTTGGATCAACATCTATTATGTGTAGGAATAGCCATGTCCTGATGCTGCTAATCACATGAGGATCAGACTATACTACAGATTTCAAACTGAACTCTGAGAGGAAGCTTCTCTGCAAGGCACCTAGCAATGACTAGCCACAAACAGCAGTAAGTAATAAGGAACATAGAGTAATAAGAAACATGGGTAAGGAAAATTGGGGAACATGTTGTCTGTGTTCTAGTTGCTTTTGATGGACTGAAACACAATGTCTCATCTGAAATCTCATAGCTGATGGCTCTGAGAAAAAAAAGTTATTATTTTAGCCACAAATAGAACAAAATGACAAGTGAGAGAGATGGGTTGGGTCACACGCTGGCTGAGAAGGCCAGAGAGGAATCTTATTGCTGGTTAAGCTACCTACTGGGAGATCACCAAACTCTTTTCAGAGGTACACCACAAAATGATGAGGGACAGAGGATACAAGGTGAAACAAAGGAAATTATTATTAGAATTAGAATTAGAAAAAAGAAAGATTCTTTACAATGCAAGGGGTCAAAGTTTAGAGCTTTAGGTTTCCTAGCAAGCTTATGGGATCCCTAGCATTAGCATCCCTAGCATTCAGAAGTTAGCTAGGTATATGTCCCTGAGAAGCCTCCTTTAACATAAAAGGTAGCTCTCCTTTGAAGAGGTTGAACCAGACCATCTCCAAAGACATGTCTATGATTATTTGTTTTGGGGTTTTCTTTTTTTTTTTTTTAAGTAAAGAGTCTGCCTCTACACTATCCTGTCATAACTGTTCAGGTTCTGAAGAGAGATAACTTAAAATCCCAGATTAATTGACCATCCATTCTGTCAGTAATCCCATACACAGAGAACCATGTAGTTCCAGCAGAGGTTACCCATGTTGAGTGTTAATCCAGAGGGTGTGAGACTGGAAATCAGCACTACAGCAGCAGCATCCATACCCCTTCTTTTTATAGGAGTTTTTGGTGTTGCCCCCAGTTGCTCATTTACAGATTGTAAAATGAGATGTTGCTTGGCCTCCCATAGAGAACATTGTGTAGGTGGTCCCAGGGCTGTAGATATTTTCTGCCCTTTTGTTCCCTCCACAGAGCATCCTGTTCTTCCCAGTACTTGTACCTTCAACACCCTTTTAAAAAAAAGCCTTTAAAAATACCAAAGAGAAATGGAGGCAGGGCGGTTTCTGAGGGCTGGTGTGGTGGGTCAGGTGGCTTGGGTAGAGTAGATGGTTTGAATGTGGGGTGGTTACTAGGAAGCTCCTATTAAAAAAGATATGTGTCTGACTTGGTAAGCCCTTAGATGGCTACTATAAGCTGTTGTATCTTTGCCACCTCAGATGTGGCATACATATGCTTCCTGTGCTCCATTTGAAAAAAAATTGTGTTTTTTTCTCCCTTTCTCCTATGTTTGAATAAATAAAAATAAAATGTAAAGCTCCATTAATGAACAGGACCCTCATCTGCATATTATTTTCCTTTAGTGGCAGATTTACAAGGCCTCAAGAGATACTATCCAGATGCATGAATTCCTTTAATTGATGATAAAGTCTTTGATGTCAATCACTTGGAACTAATCTTGAGATCATAAGTACATGTTAAAGTATGCAAGGTGCATTCTACCCCACACAGCTGAAAAAATAAATAAATGTCATAGAGTCATAGAATCATTTAGGTTGGAAAAGACCTTTAAGATCATCCAGTCCAACCATTAACCTAACACTACCAAGTCCACCACTAAAACAATTAAGGGTAGAGTAATAATTAATTTCATGTTTCCTGGCTTGGTGGCTGGATTATTTTTTAATGCAAGTAAAAACTAGGAATCATTAAGGTTGGAAAGGACCTCTAAGATCATCATTCCAATCAACAACCCAACACCACCATGCCCACTACACCGTGTCCCAAAGTGCCACATCTACATGTATTTTGAACACTTCCAGGGATGGTGACTCCACCACCTCTCTGGGCAGCCTGTTCCAATGCTTGACCACCCTTTCCGTGAAGAATATTTTCCTAATATCCAATCTAAACCCCCCGCGATGCAACTTGAAGCCATTTCCTCTTGTCGTATTGCTAGTTAGAGAAGAGCCCAACACCTCCTCCAGGTAGTTGCAGAAAGCGGCAAGGTGTCCCCTCAGCCTCCTCTTCTCCAGGCTAAACAATCCCAGTGCCCTCAGCCGCTCCTCAGAAGACTTGCTCTCTAGACATTTCAAAAGCTTCACTGCCCTTCTCTGGACACGCTCCAGCACCTCAATGTCTTTCTTGTACAGAATCATAGAATCATAGAATCGTTTAGGTTGGAAAAGACCTTTAAGATCATCCAGTCCAACCATTAACCTAACATTACTAGGTCCACACTAAACCAGTCAAGGGTAGACTAGACTAAACCATGTCCCAAAATACCACATCTACCCCTTTTTTGAACGCTTCCAGGGATGGTGACTCCACCACCTCTCTGGGCAGCCTGTTCCAATGCTTGACTACCCTTTCCATGAAGAAATTTTTCCTAATATCCAATCTAAACCTCCCCTGGTGCACCTTGAGCCCATTTCCTCTCGTCCTATCGCTAACTACTTGGGAGAAGAGACCAACACCCACCTCACTACAACCTCCTTTCAGGGAGTTGTAGAGAGTGATAAGGTCTCCCCTCAGCCTCCTCTTCTCCAGGCTAAACAACCCCAGTTCCCTCAACCGGTCCTCATAAGGCCTGTGCTCCAGACCCTTCACCAGCCTTGTTGCCCTTTCCCGGAACACGCTCCAGCACCTCAATGTCTTTCTTGTACTGAGGGGCCCAAAACTGGACACAGTATTCTGGGTGCGGCCTCACCAGCACCGAGTACAGAGGAACAATCACCTCCCTGCTCCTGCTGGCCACACTATTCCTGATACAAGCCAGGATGCTGCTGGTCTTCTTGGCCACCTGGGCACACTGCTGGCTCATGTTCAGCCGGATGTCGACCAGCACCCCCAGGTCCTTTTCGGCCAGGCAGCATTCCACCCACTCTTCCCCAAGCCTGTAGCGTTGCATGGGGTTGTTGTGACCCAAGTGCAGGACCCAGCACTTGGCCTTGTTGAACTTCATACAGTTGGTGTCGGCCCATCGATCCAGCCTGTCCAGGTCCCTCTGCAGAGCCTTCCTGCCCTCAGACAGATGAACACTCCCACCCAGTTTGGTGTCGTCTGCAAACTTACTGAGGGCACACTCAATCCCCTCATCCAGATCATTGATAAAGATATTAAACAAAGCTGGCCCCAAAACAGAGCCCTGGGGAACACCGCTCGTGACTGGCCGCCAACTGGACTTAACTCCATTCACCACAATTCTCTGGGCTCGGCCACGCAGCCAGTTTTTTACCGAGCGAAGAGTACACCCATCCAAGCCATGAGCTGCCAGCTTCCCAAGGAGAATGCTATGGGAGACTGTGTCAAAGGGTTTGCTAAAGTCCAGGTAAATGACATCCACAGCATTTCCTTCATCCACCAGGCAGGTCACCAGGTCATAAAAGGAGATCAGGTTGGTCAAGCAGTACCTGCCTTTCATGAACCCATGCTGGCTGGGCCTGATCCCCTGGTTGACCTGCACATGCCTGTTGAGTGCACTCAATATGAACCTCTCCATAATCTTTCCCAGCACTGAGGTCAGGCTGACAGGCCTGTAGTTCCCCTGATCCTCCTTCCAACCCTTCTTCTAGATGGGCATCACACTGGCAAGCCTCCAGTCGTCAGGGACCTCCCCTGTTAACCAGGACTGCTGATAGATGATGGAAAGTGGCTTGGCAAGCTCCTCTGCCAGCTCCCTCAGTACTCTTGGGCGGATCCCATCTGGCCCCATAGACTTGTGAGCATCCAGGTGGCATAGCAGGTCATTAACTGCTTCCTCCTGGATTATGGGGACTTCATTCTGCTCTCCATCCCTGTCTTCCAGCTCAGGGGGCTGAATGCCCTGGGGATAACTGGTCTGGCTGTTAAAGACTTAGGCAAAGAAGGCATTAAGTACCTCCGCCTTTTCCTCATCCTTGGTGGCAATGTTCCCCCGCGCATCCAACAAGGGATGGAGATTCTCCTTGGCTCCCTTTTTGTTGTTAATGTATTTGTAGAAATGTTTTTTATTATCTCTTACAACAGTGGCCAGACAGAGTCCTAGCTGCGCTTTTGCCTTTCTAATTACCTCTCTGCATAAGCTAACGAGATCCCTGTACTCTTTGTGAGTTGCCTGCCCCTTCTTCCAAAGGTGGTAAACTCTCCTTTTTTCCCTGACTCCCAGCAAAAGCTCCCTGTTCAGCCAGGCTGGTTGTCTTCCCTGAGAGTTCGTCTTACAGCACTTGGGGACAGCCTGCTCCTGCGCCTTTAAGACTTCCTTCTTGAGGAATGCCCAACCTTCCTGGACCCCTTTGCCCTTCAGGACTGCCTCCCAAGGGACTTTCCCAACCAGGGTCCTGAACAGGCCAAAGTCTACCCTACGGAAGTCCACGGTAGCTGTTTTGCTGGCCCTCCTCCTTACTTCGCCAAGAATCACAAACTCTATCATATCGTGGTCTCTAAGCCCAAGACGGCCTCCGACCACAACATCGCCCACAAGCCCTTCTCTGTTTGTAAGCAGCAGGTCAAGCGAGGCACCTCCCCTGGTAGGCTCACTTACCAGCTGTGTCAGGAAGTTATCCTCCACACACTCCAGGAACCTCCAAGACTGTTTCCTCTCTACTGTGTTGTCTTTCCAGCAGAAGTCCAGTAAGTTGAAGTCCCCCGTGAGAACAAGCACTAGTGATTGTGAGACTTCTGCTAGCTGCTTATAGAATGCTTCATCTACCTCTTCATCCTGGTTGGGTGGTCTATAGCAGACCCCCAGCAGGACGTCTGCCTTGTTGACCTTCCCCCTCATCCTTTACCCATAAGCACTCAACCTCATCATCACAACCATTGAGCTCTATACAATCAAAACACTCCCTAACATACAGAGCCACCCCACTGCCTCTCCTTCCTTGCCTATCCCTTCTGAAGAGCTTATAGCCATCCAGTGCAGCACTCCAGTCATGACAGTCATCCCACCATGTTTCTGTGATGGCGACTAAGTCGTAGCTATCCTGCTGCACAAGGGCTTCCAGCTCCTCCTGTTTGTTGCCCATGCTGCGTGCATTGGTGTAGATGTACTTTAGCTGGGCTATCGATTTCACAGCCAATGTTGCCATGCTACCCTTGGGTTCCCCTCTAGAGAGCCTGGTTATATCCCCTTCCCCCTTCAAACCTACTTTAAAGCTCTCTCGATGAGCCCTGCCAACTCATGAGCAAGAATCCTTTTCCCCTCGGAGACAGATGAACTCCATCTGCCACCAGCAGGCCCGGTGTTGTGTAAACCTCCCCATGATCAAAAAACCCAAAATTCCACCGACGGCACCAGCCTCTGAGCCCCTTGTTAATCAGCTGGGTTTTCCAGTTCCTTTCAGCATTCTTCCGTGCCCCTGATGGGATTGAGGAAAGCACTGCCTGTGCTCCTGATCCTGCAACCAATCGTCATAGTGCCCTGAAGTCCCTTTTGATCACTTTTGGACTTCTCTCTGCAACCTCATTACTGCCAACCTGCATAAAAAACAGTGGGTAATAATCAGAGGGCCATACCAGATCGGGGAGTTTCTTAGTGACATCTCTATCCCGGGCCCCAGGGAGGCAGCAGACTTCCCTGTGGGATGGGTCTGGACGGCATGTTGGGCCCTCTGTTTCCCACAGGAGGGAATTGCCTACAACAGTTTTTTCTCCTTTTTCTCCTTTTTTCTTAACAGGGGCATTCATAATGCTTGGGTTGAGTGACTCGCCCTAGGCAACCCCCTGGATGGACCTTCACCTGCATCCTCATTTGCTTGGCCCTCAAGTTCCAGAGCCCTCTATCTGTTGTGTAAGGGTAACTGGGAAGGTGAGGAAGGTGGGGAGGGGATTCGCCTGTTGCCCCAGGCAGGGACCTGTTTCCATTCCCCTCTGTCTCTTAGGTCCCCTCCTTCTGCTTGCTGGCAAGAGGGTAGGGGAACCTCCGCTCCTTGTGGGGCCTCCATCTGCTGCCTTAGCCCCAGGACGGTAGGATGTGGTTCCACCAATCTATCTCCCTCTCACACACCCTGCTACTCCTTAGCCTTTCCACCTCATCTTTCAGCTCTGCCACCAGGATGAGCGGATCATTCACCTGGTCACACCGAAAGCTGTTGTCTGTGCTGCCCTCTGGTATGAGTGACAGGCTTAGGCACTCCCTGCAGCCAGAGACCTGGATGGCTGTGTCACTACACTGCTAGGCTTTTTTTTAGATTTTGTATCCAAGTCTTCCTTCTAACTTGCATATTTATTCCTTAGTAGTTGCACTGGTATAATGCACGAGTCTCTCAACAGAGAGTAAGACTTACTTCACGTCAAAATGACTCTAAAGCTACCATATATATGTTCCCATAATCTCACTGTCTGCCATTTCCCCTACTTTATGAAAAGTTATCACGGGGGAAAAAAAAAAGACAGGTAATATAGTTCGTTCTTTATCCATTCGAAACAGAGGGTAGATTTAGGCAGGTAGAATATGTGCAGTACGTAGGAAAATGCAGCATATGAGCAATCCACCCAATTTCAGGACTTTAGTCTTAACTTCTTGACAACTTCCAGTAATTAATATTAATATTAACATTAATATTAATATTAATAATAAATGTTTTGGCACAAAAAGAAGGAACACCTACTTTTTAGAAACTTCTTTACTCAGCTAAGTGAACATGATTGTCATGGAAAATGCCCCATTCTTAGAGCTAGTAGAGTGTCTGTGCCTTTCAGCATTAAACAAATTGCCTTTGGGTAAAATTACTTTGAGAAAGGATGGGTGTAAGAAATTGTACTGAGTTTGTGCTCAGAAATTTATAGTAGACCTCCCAGGGTCAGACTGAGATCTGGATAGTGATATGATTTCTCTAATGGTATTAGAAAAACAAATCATATCAGAAATTCTGTCATAATGGGACTGTAAAATCTGAGATACAGACTGAAATGAAAGGTGGCTAATGCTGTAGGGCACAGATATTACTGGATGTAATTGTTGTCATTTCTTACCAAATAGTCATCAACCAACTTGAAGTAGTTGGTTTAGAATTGGTTCTGCTAAAATATGAAGATACCTTATGAGATCTCGTTTTCAGAAATAGACTTTTATGAATTTTTTTCCATGATTCAAATTGAGTTTAAATTAAAAAAAAGTGTAACTTGGGATGTAGGTATAAATAAATCTCTAAGTTAACTGATTAAAATCCTTGAATAGAAAAAGGAAAATTTTGGTATATGACACCGTTGCTGGTACTTGTTAACAGAATTAAATGCTTAGCAGCACAGATGAGGATATTGGTTTAGATCGATATTTAGTTTTCAAAAATAATGATTAGTTATATGAAGTGGTTAATGTGACCATATTATTCATTGTCTTGATACTTTGTATTGCATATTTGACTTGCGTATCAATGAAGCCACTTTGGATTTCTAGCTGCTGCATGGCTGTGCTGCTATTTTGGCTAGTGATATACCAGAGCAATGCAATTTCCTGCATTGCTTGAATAAAGAAGCAACAAGTCTGATATCAAAATGAGTTTTTAGCCTTTAGCTTGTGGCAGAAGAGTATTTGTTAATACAGTCTAGGAAAGGAGATCTTTACATTTCAGAGTTCAAAAAGAGTAAATTCTGATGATGTATGTGAATTTGTTATGAAGTTACCCCAATTTTAGTAGTTGTAGGTTTCAGTGTGGAGAAGACTTTGAATTGAAATCAAAGCAGCTAAATCTACATAAAATCTGTATTCTAAATATGAGAGAGGAAAAAAAAAACATTGAAAAAATGCTCCCAAGCAAGTGGGGTGAATAGCTATACCCAGAGAGATATTAGGAAATCAAAAAGATTATCTGTGGAATGTAGGAATGTTCAATAACAAAGTTCTGTAAGCACTGTAGGGATAAAGTAAAACTTGTCAAAAAACATGTTAACTTTGACTTCAATGGAAAGTGGAAAAAATAAAGTATCTAGGTACATAAATGAAAAGAAAATAAGAAGAGAACTGTAACTTTTATATAGGAAGAAAGGGAAAGAGAAAATAAAATACTTGGGTCAGCTGTCCCAAAAATAAGTTAATTCAGTGCTCAAAGACATACATGACAGTATAACAGGAATAACAAGAATAACAATACAGTAGCAGGAGTTACTATGTAGTTGGTAATTCCAAGGTAGATGAAAAACTCAAACAAAAATCAGAGAGGGAATTGGGAGCTCAAAAACTGACATATGACATTACAGCACAAGTTAAGCAACTTTGTGATATCATTTGAGTGAAATATTTCTAAAAATAATGATCTGTGGAAGTTAAGGCCTGAATATTAGACCTCTAAAGCATGCAAACTATTTGGGCAGATTTAAGGAATGGAAAATTAAGGATATGGATATGCTCAGGAAATTAAGTGAAATGCATTCCAACTTTGACCATAAGTAGATTGTTTAGACTAACTTGTTACTGGGCTGCTTTACTAAGGGTAGAGCCACCAGTTTGAGGGAGGTGGTCACTGCTTTCTAATTTGGTACTTGTGAGATCATAACTATAGCATTATGTCCTGTTTTGGGCTTCTTACTACAAGGAAGATTTCAATAAGCTTAAGCAAGCCTGGCAGAAGGCCATCAGCATTGCCACTGGCTTAGAGCACCGGCTGTGTGAACAGAGGCGGAGAGAGCTAGATTTATTCAGCCTCGAGAAGGAAGTGGAGTGGGGAGGTGGTGGTGCAGGCAGGGATCTAATTTCTGTCTTCAATGACTTAAAAGCTGCTGATTATAGGGAGAACCATATTCTTCTTCAAGGCACACATGAAAAGGGCAAGAAGCAATATTCACAAGTTATAGCAGGCATATGTACCAGAAAAAATGCAAGGATGAATTCTTTGTAAAGGGTGGTCAGAAATTGGGACAGTTTCTCTAAAAATATTTTGGAATTTCTATCCATGGAGGTACTCAAAACTCAACTGGACAAAGCCATGAGCATTCTCTGTCTTCGAAGTTAGCTGTGCTTTGATTTGGAACTGGTACGAGTGGCCCCATAACAACTATATGCATGGTTTAGGGAGTGTTATTTCAATCCAAACTTCTTAAGAGGGTGTTATCTTTGCATTATCAACACTTTCTTTACTCTTTAGAAAAGATATAACGTGTCAAGATCTCTCTCACAGTCTCTGGCTTGATCTTT
Source organism: Pelecanus crispus (assembly GCF_030463565.1). NCBI lineage: Eukaryota > Metazoa > Chordata > Aves > Pelecaniformes > Pelecanidae > Pelecanus > Pelecanus crispus. Next base: position 10,852,068 of record NC_134643.1, read on the forward strand.
GTTTTGCAGATCTTAGAGGCGTCCCATGCATTTTAGTCTTTCTCTTGAATTGTCTTGCCCATTGTGCTGTCAGATCTATTGGCTCCTCCACAACTGTGTTATTGTAGATTTTAATGATGATGCAGATTCCAGCTTTTGGTGCTTGTTTGCTTGTTTGGGTTTTTTTCTTCCCTTGTTTGTGCATAAAGCTGGAACCTCCTTATGTTTCACCTATATGGCTCTCCTGATTTGATACCATATCCACAGGGTCAGGAATAAATTTACAAGCGCAGTCTTTTTAGCCACCGATATCTTATATGTTTGATCACTGCAAATGGTTTAGTTCTGATGAATCCTTGTCATAATACACTTGATTAGATGTCTTTATGTTTTTCTAATATGATTTTACAACAAGCCACTTCTACCATTTACTTCTATGTAATCAGGTAACCTGCTTCTAAGATTTTAATCAAGCAATATTTCAGCAATTTCAATGCCAGGTTTCAGAGTGCTGATCTATAATGTAGCAGTGCCAAGTAGAGATTTGACTCTTCAGCTTTTCTGAAATGTCCTTTCAATGCTTTTAACAACATTTCACACAAAACCATTAAGGAGTGAATACCAGAAACCAAAAGCAATATGCTTACAATCATACTCTTTTGAAAAGGATTTAAACTCATAATAGTCAAGCAGTAAGTCATACCACTGCTGCAGTGGGCATGTCACATCTCAGAACTGTAGGTGCCTATTGGGGTTACACATTTAGCAACTGCACTCTTTAATGATGTTATTTATGGGAGCATTATGATGGGTTTGAAAAAATAAATTCATATTACTCTATTATTTCCAGTACTATTTCCAAACATACATCAAGACCAGAATGATAAGCTAACTTTTTTTTACTCTTCAACTGTCTTATAGGCAGTGACTCTCTTTTTAACAATATTAGATGCTGATGTTTTGCTTTAACCTTCATGGACCAGAAAGGTTCTTCCTTTTTACAAGGCATACTTGCTGAAAGAGACATAGCACACAGTTTTATGTCATCTGGCTACTTCTGAGCTAGTGGCCTAGATGCCCTTTAGAATTGGTTAAGAAAAACAAATGTTTAGGGCATGATTCATCTAACCTATTTTAGATGGCTACTTCAGGAGATGAGATGAATCACACTCTAGAGAAGATTTATGCTCTCCACTGACTGTAAAGAGAGCTTAAACAACTAACTTATAGGCAGATGTTCATGCTGTGGGTTGCTGAAATTAGTCTGATGAATCCTGGCCTTAGTCCCCTAATTTTAGACCTGAAATAAGAGTTATATTTTTTGCTATTATTATTTCATTTTATTTTATTTTATATTTTATTTTATTTTATGCCAAGTGATTACTTCAAAATAGTTTATTCTTACTGCCAGCTCACATTTACTCCGAATTATCACCCTAATGATATAGTCATGCATTTACCTGCCTAGAAAACCTAACATGAGGTATCATTCTCAAAGTGTTTTGTTGTTTAACAAAATCAAATATGTCATTGTAGACTGAAGTCATGATGTTCTAGCACACATCCTAGCAGTACATTTTTCTGTGTTTGCTTTTGGGTTCTTTTTAATGTGACTTTGATGGAGAATTTAGAGTTGACTCCACTTTGGTGAATTCTCAGTATAACTTCTATGTTGACTGGGTAAATTTCAGTATGGTTCTTCTTACTGTTGTATATGCTTGAAGTACTATCTAGGCAAAATCAACAGCAGAGGACTTTTGAAGACAATCTGTGACACTTTGTGAACTTCATATTAAATATAGTATAATAGATGCTTATGTTAGCTTTATCTTTGAAAAATATTTTATTATTGAGCCCTCTTTGACTGAACAATGCACAAATAAATGTTATTCCAACATTGCAAATTGTAACTCAAATTATATTATTTAACTTCTGCCTTCAACATAAGCTTGGGTATTCTCTTTCCTCTCAGAAATTACTCTTTTCTGGGAATGAAGGCATTCTCATAAGAACATTTTTATTCCTGATTATTACTCTAAGGCATTTTTACATGGATGTAAAGTCTTATACACAGAACCCAAGGTCTATGATTATAGTTAGTAAATCTTTGGAGTTTTCTTTCAGGTCTTATAAAAATTGTTTTCCAGTTTAAATGAAGCACTGAAACAATAATGAAGTATATTTTATTAATTTCAAAATGAAGCTATGTGGAGAGAAAAAATATTGCCTGGTAATGATAGTGCAACTCTGTATATATAAGCTGGTAGCTAAGCATTGCTTTGAGTTGGGAGAAAGAGTGTGGATCTACAGGAGTTTATTCTCTGAGACTGTCCTACTTAGCCTTCTTTTTGTTCTGTTTGATTCACAAAAAGATGCTAGTCATAGTAGCACAAAACCAAAACAAAACAAAATTAAGACATCTGTCTGTGAAGAAAAAGGTAAAAGCATTCACTAATCAGAAACCTTTGTTTAGCCACCAGAGTATGAGGCATTTCAGATTCAGCTCAGGTTGATAGTGACTTGATTTGGCAGATTAACATAAAGGTCATAGCTAATTCCTAAGACATCTGAGAATTTCTATCTTTCATTTAAATATCATTTAAACATTTACCTTCTAAATATCAGAACAATTAAACAATTTGAGATCACTATCATAGGTTATCATTATCTTTAGGTAAAAATGCTTGTCCTCTAAAACATTTGCTACACATTAAGTAGATGCTGCTGAGTTCAATTTAGAAATCGAGAAGTTTTGTTGGTTTGTGCAGCACAGAAAAACAAACTAGATGACCATACTGATCCTTCCCATTTCTTAAATGTATTATCTGCTTCTCTTGAGTATAATACTATGTTAATAGTATGACAAAATAAGTCTGCATGCCATATCATTGATAGTGTATTTTAAAAAAAAGGAAGATTTTATTTAAAGCAATAAAGACCGTGAATAATCCAAAAAGTTCTTCACTTTTCCTCTTGCCCCATATCTCGTTAAAGAAAAAGATGCTACAACCCATCACAACCTAATTTTCGTAAGCAGAACACTACAAGATCATGAAAATTTAAGCTAACTATGATTTTTAAATATTAGGGAAAAGGGAGGAAATTAGTATCACAAGTGTTTTTTAAATACTTTTAAAAAAAAAAGTCTTCTAAGGTAGTTATATTACTGTATCTAGAAGTTATTGTAAAGAATTACTGACGGAAATTGTTAGTACCAAGAAGGAACTGGCTGATGGTAAGATTATAAATCTGAAAAATTGTGAAGGTAGTAATGACACTTAGTATTAGACATGTCACTCAGTACTCTGTTGCATTCTGCTGTATTCTTCAAGAAAGAGATAAGTGATTGTGGAGAAAAGGATCATAGAATCATAGAATGCTTTGGGTTGAAAGGGACCTTTAGAGGTCATCCAGCCCAACCCCCCTGCACTGAGCAGCGACAGCTTTAACCAGATCAGGGTGCTCAGAGCCCCGTCCAACCTGGCCTGGAATGTTGCCAGGGATGGGGCCTCCACTGCCTCTCTGGGCAACCTGTGCCAGTGCTTCACCACCCTCATTGTAAAAAATTTCTTTCTTATGTCTAGTCTAAATCTATTCTTCTTTAGTTTAAATCCATTATTCCTTGTCCTGTCACAACAGGCCTTGCTAAAAAGATTGTCCCCATCCTTCCTATAGGCCCCCTTTAAGTACTGAAAGGCCGCAATAAGGTCTCCTCGCAGCCTTCTCTTCTCCAGGCTGAACAACCCCAACGCTCTCAGCCTGGCCTCATAGGAGAGGTGCTCCAGCCCTTGAATCATTTTGGTGGCCTTATGGATGTACTGCATAAAAACTATGTGTTGAGAGAACAATTATCTTCCCATTTAGTGTTTTAATTCTAACACAGACTTGGTGATTTGTTTTTGTCTTTACGGGGAATTGCACTGTTTTCCTGTTTAGGGGCCTGTTTTCCATGGTACTAAAACAATCCTAAGCATTTGGGTTGTATGTTATTTTTTGTCACAAACCTTCAGTGTTATGAGAGAATCTGTCAGCAAATGAGAGCAGAGTAAATTAATGAGGTGTATTCTCTACTTCTTTTCAGCCAGCACTCTGAACCTTAGGCAAACAGATGGCTGAGGATTTCTCTGAAAGATTAAGTGCTTCAATATGAACATTTCTCAGTCTGTAACTTAACATGCTATTTAAAGCCAGATTCTTTTTTGCCTTTTTTTTTTTGTAAATATAAAACATAAAGGAACAAAAACCAATACATACTGTTCTATTAAGACATAACATTAATATTTAGATCACAGACTACTTACTATAACTGTGGCATTAAGTTTACCTAGTTATTATACAAGCTACTCATTATAGTTCCTCTTGGTATACTTAATCTTTTTCATCCATCGAAAGAAATAACTGAATATTATTATTCCTTAATTTTTAATGTAACCAAATGCGTTTATATGGGCTATAAAAACCTCAGGGCTACCCCTGAGCCTGAGCAGTAGGCTTTTGATAGAGTATGTTCTCCATGGCTACTTGCCAGGTGATCAAAGTTGCCGATTCCAGCAATAATGTAAGCTCTTGATTACAGTGATCCTGTATTTTTCTCAGTATGACTACAGATACAGCAGTTGCCAGAACTTGCATCGTCTCTCCTGTAGCATTAACAGAGAGCAATCTTCCCTCCTAAAACATGAAGGGAAAAGGGAGAGACTGGAGGCTATCTTTTCCTGTGAAAAAGGAGTGTACAGAGTTGCATATTCCCATTCCTTCTATAGAGAGTAGAGCTGATTAATGAGGTGCTATTTGTCTTTGACACTGTAAAAAACACTCATAAAATTGACTTACTCATCCTAATTCTTTGAATCCGCTTAATCTAAAAAGTAATTGGCTTGCTATATTGATTTTGTTAGCATAATTCAGTATTTCAGCGACTAAAATATATATGATTTAACACCTTTGAAGCTGTTTCTGAGGTGTGGTGTCCCATAAGAACTCGAAGTCACAGAACTGGCCTGTAGTTCACCTAGTAATGCTAGTGTCAAGTTTACCCAGTATATTGTGTCATCTTTTGTCTGTTTTTCATGAAAATATTTATTCCCTTCTGAACAATTTACTGCTACCCACAACCATTTACTTAGGATCCTCCTGGGAGGCTGGACTTAGAACAGAAACACTGTTGAGCTAACGTTTCCCAGCTAGTGCTTTCAACTCCAACAACAAACTTCCAGTGGCATTAATTTTTCTTTCATTTTTAAACAGCACATGTTTCTTCCACGTTGGAATATAAAAGCAGCAGACAAAATACTTTTGTATTTGTACAGTAAACGATTTGATAGATGACTTTTTCTTTTTCAACAGATTCACATTCTGAGCAGTGCTCATTCCCTTGGATCCAAAGTCAAAAATACTCTACAGATAACAGACTAGGAGTCACTGCTATCTCACTGCTTTTTCTCTTCTAGAGATGTGCTGTGGTGCCAAAAGGAAAGAAAGAAAAGAATGAAAATGCAGCCTTTTGAATTTGAGAATCTGTGTGCAATTTGGTTCAACCTTGTTTCAGGAACACCTTCTTTTAACAGAATAATGTATGTTCCTAGTAATAGGCAGTTTACCTGGGTCAATTCGGCTTCTGGTCTATTGACTGGTTGCTTCAACCGTTTCAAAACCTCATACCTGAGAAGGTTTTTCAATGTTAATATCTTGAGATTGCTTTGAATATTTTTGTATTTTCTTTATATAGCATGTTTAAGGGGATAGTTTTAATGAAATGCATGAAGTTTGATAATTAAGACCCAGCCACAGCAGATGGAAAGGACATTATTCCTTTCTTCTTCATAATCCTTCTATGTAAGTGAAAATTGTTCTGTTCCTCTTCAGTCTCTCTCTTTTTTCAAGATTTAGTCCCACTATCTAACGTATTGTTTCCTGAGCTTCTGACCTTTTGCTGCTCTTCTCTGAACTCTCCTGAAGGTACAGTGTCCACTTGGAAGGTGTCCTGTTCAAGGAGAAATGGGTAAGTTGCAAAGTGGAAGGAATACTCTACAGGTTGTTTTCCTGATTTATGTGGTGGCATAATGTTTGACTTAACAAGACTGTGTTGTTGACATTTGCAACCTGTGATCCATTACAACCTCAAATCTTGGTCTGCTGCCTGCCTGGTCACTCTTCACCCTGTGTTTAATTAACTGAATGTGCCTGCTCAAATAAAGTAAACTGCATTTTTTAAGTACAGAATTCCGTAAATATCAAGCTATTTCTCCAACTTTTCAATGTACTAAAGTTAGACTTCAATATTGTCCTCCAGTATATTCATAGCCTCCTCCAGATTAATGTTGTTGAAATTGTAATAAGAAAATAATAAATGCTAACAAGATTTTTCCATTATCCCAAGGCAGGTCCCTATGCAGTATAAGTTGATATGTTTTTCACTATTTGCCAATGAATCGCAGCTAACTGTTCTGCAGGCATGGCTATCTATCTAGTTTTGCATCCAACCTGTAATGTGTTTATTCATGCTGTCTCTCTTTCTCGTTTATGAGCTTTAATGGACTCAAGATAGAACATCTACTGCTTCCCCCCATCTGCAAGGCCTACTACTGTTCTAGAAGACAATTACATTGGTCTGATACATGCCAGATTCTACCTGCTATTCCTATTTAACTATTTCCCAGGTGATTAAAATACTTTGATTATCACTCCCATGTTTTTCTGGTTGGCAAAAAAGATTAAACACCTAAATCACAGGAAAGCAGGTAATAATTGGTGTGATTTGCAGAAGACTTACTAAATAAATTTGACTGTAGAGATATTCAAAGGTGCTCAAGCAGTCTGATTGTTCAGCCATTTAAATTTTCTAAGTAGACAGGTCAAACTTGAGGCATTGGAGTGTGAAAAAGATTTTCTTCAGAGAGTCGTTATTGCCAGAACCAAATAATGGGTTTGAACCTGGATTTATTTACAGCAGTACTTCAGCAGTACTTTACTGAAGTAAATGGAGAAAAGCGTATAAAAAATGGGGTCTATGCTGTCATCATTAATGTCCTGGTTTCAACTGGGATAGAGTTAGTTTTCTTCCTAGTAGCAGGCATAGTGCTGTGTTTTGGATTTAGTAGGAGAAGAATGTTGATAACATGCTGATGGTTTAGTTTTTGCTAAGTACTGCTTATGCTAGTCAAGGACTTGTCAGCTTCCCATGCTCTGCCAGGTGCACAAGAAACTGGGAGGGGGCATAGCCAGAATAGTTGACCCAAACTGACCAAAGGGCTATTCCATAAAATATGACGTCATGCTCAGCATAGAAGCTGGGGGGGGGGTTGGCTGGGGAGCAGTGATCGCTGCTCAGGAACTGTCTGGGTATCAGTCAGCAGGTGGTGAGCAATTGCATTGTGCATCACTTGCTTTGTATGTTATTATTGTTATTATCATTATTATATTGTTATTATTATCATTACTATTTTACTTTTTTCAGTTATTAAACTGTTCTTATCTCAACCCAGGAGTGTTTCTCACTCTTACTCCTCCGATTCTCTCCCCCATCCCATCGGGGTAGGGGGAGCGAGCGGCTGCGTGGTGCTTAGTTGCTGGCTGGGGCTAAAGCACGACAATCAAGCACCAGAAAATTCTGTTTAACCTTGTACAACTGCAAGCATGCTCTTATTGCCAATAACTGTAAAATCACATAAAAAAAGATCTGTTTTTTAAAAAAAATCATTTATTGGTGGTTCCCCTGATTTTACTGTTTTGTGGATTTTTTCTTGTTTATAACTCATTTTCATTTTTAGTAAGTACATATTCACCTTCATATGTACAGATGATGGTAGTTTGCTTGTATTGGAGAAGGGGTGAGAGATCTTGTGAGAGTGGGGGGAGTTTTAGGCAAAATGTTGCTTTGTCAGTAATTCTGATAATCATGTCTTCCCAAATGCTCATGTTACTTGCACCTTGTGAAAATTAAACTGAAAACTTAACTTCCTTCTTAAATCAGTGTAGCTTTTTGTAACGATGAGATTGCTTTCCTTGTGCTTTAGATATGCTAAGCACAAACAATGCATTCAACTTTGCCTCTAAAGCATTATTGTCAAAACAGTGTTGTTTGGAAAGTAACAATTAGGTCAAAATGTCTTACTATAGTAATTCCTTGAGGCATCAATTGTCTTCCTCAACTTCATCCCTCTTGAAAAATGATGCATCATCACCTTGGCAAAGCTATCAGATGCTGTGCTCCCAAAAATGAATGGAGGATTCGTATTCATTTTGCCTGTTGCTCATGGGTTGCTTTTTTTAATTTTTTTTTTATTTATTTACTTCTGATAACTCCATCCCTCTTCCTCATCATAGGCAGTAATGAATGTATTCACATCTTTTCCATAAACAAGTGTGTATCAACATTACCAGTGCATAAATGGTTCAAAGGTGCTTAAATTCATGCCAGATGCTTCAGTGACTCATTACCAAATGGTGAAATGTCTGAGCTTAACAAGATATTCATTTTTCCTGCTCGAAATGTCTTTTCACAAAGGCTTTTTTCTGTTAAGAGCCATCATTGATCACAGTTCCTCAGTATGCAGAATCAACAATAGCTGAGCAGGCAGCTTACAAATCAAAGCAATTAGCTTCTACTATCTGCATCAAAACAGTGACTTTATAACAGTCAATTACTTAGGAAAATTTAAATAAGATGCCTTTAAGAAAAACTTTCTTAATAAAATGGTGTTAATATGTTGGTTTTGGGTTTTTTTTTTTTTTCAGTTATAAAGGTGAAATATTTTTGGGGACTATGAAAAATCTGTGATTGTTTTGTTTCTTACAGCTTGATCAAAACCAAAGTTAGTTGTCATTTGGAAAGAGGAATCAATGTGAAAGTTGTAAAATAACTAATAAGCCAAAAGACATTTAAGCATCATTCAGTCTGATCTGCTTTGGTTTGGAGGTTTGGTCAGTGCCTCAGCCTGATACCTGCTGTCTCTTCTGACTCGTTTTTAGCCCCCTTCCCACAAGATCGTGACTTATTTCAACCAAATTAATTCAGCAAATATAGAAGAAATATGTATTCTAAAATTAATGACCATTCATTTCCCAGTCTTACCTGCTTTACCTTCTGATATGTTAAACACTCATATTCTAAATGGAGTCATGTCCTGAGGTGTTACACTGAATATCACATTGAAAATTATTTTCATTATCCAATATATTGATTGTTTAAACTTTTTTAGTGTTCCTAGTCAGTTGGGGCTGAACACTGACTTCTTGAACACTGGTGTTGAGATGCACACTGTTTTTATTTCAGTGCATTTTAATTTCAAGTATTTGTTTACATGTGCAATTGGCCACTGAAGCAAAAATTGTAACTAGTTGAGAACTTAAGACATTTTCTTTTTAATAGTTGAAATTAAAAGCCATAATAACACTGACATTTTCTCTTTAGCATGTAGATACTCACTGAAGTTACTATACATTTAAATTAAAAAAGAACACTCAGATTTTATAACTATTTATCCATTCTGGAGATAATATTTTCAGTTCCCAAGCTAAAAGAAAAAAGTGAAGTGGGTAGACTCCTGTTTCTAAACAGTATCACCTAGCTGTCAGGCATTATCACAATGCTTCATTGTTTAGAATACAAATGCTATGAGGAACTGTGCATCAAACAAGAAGTTGTCTATTTATTGATTTTTTTCTTTTTAAATTTAATGAAAATGTAATCCTCTGAATTAACAGCTTGATCTAAAAGTCATTAAAAGAGATGGAAACGTATCCATTCATTTAACAAGTCTTTAAAGCAGGCACTTAAGTAGCTTTTAATGCTTCTCTCTCTAGCTCAATTAGTATTATCTTCATTATAGAGATGATGCTGTGAAGTCATGGAAAGGTTAAATGTTGATTCCAAGGTCACAAAATGAGGCAGTTGCAAAACCAAAACTGAAATATCACGAGTTCTCTGTCTGTACTTTGTATTCAAGACAATACTTTACTGGTTTTCACCTAAATACATGAATTGCTAAGACTAGTTTAAAAAAAAAAAAAAAAAAGCAATATATTTTAAAATATCTCTTGATCTTGATAACATAAAAAATAACATTTAAACACTATTTGTCTGTATAAGAAACATTAGCATAGTGATACAAAATAATATGGTTACAGTGGTACTCACTAAATAAAGGTTGAAGTTTTTCTTAGTTTTACTACTGAGTTCTCTCTGAGGTGTCAGTAGGATAAATAGGAACATTTTCAGTGGAATTTTGACCAGATTGCTTAGGCTAGTCTTTAAATCAGAGAGGCATGCAAATAAAACTGTATGTATAGGGGTCTTATCTTAGTGACCAGTTACAATGGGCCTAGGTGGAAATTACCTATAGACTTACACAGGAATGAAATGCCCAAATTCTTTTTGTGCTTCTTAAAATGTTCCACATATGACCAGGTAAATTAAACAGGCAATAGAATTTCAGTCTTTCATCATGCTGATAACCCCAACACATTACAGTATTACCTATTATTACAATGCTATTAAATCTTGGACAAGGCGATATTGGCATTTCGGAAGAAAAAACCTTTCCCCCATATGCTGCATCACAGCTACCAATGTGGGTTTTTAATTTATTTTAACATGGACATGAACACTTCTGAGGCACTACCTTAAAGAGAGGGAGGATGACCCCTTGCTGGGAAGGTGGGAGGAGGATGAGGCCTCTCCCCATTCCTCTTCATTGCTCAAGCAAAGCTGCCATGCTTCCTGAATGGATATAGGCCACTGTGGAGGCCGACAGAAGGAAGAGGCTCAGGCCTTATCATAAGGAGCTGACCTCAGGGGGCCAGAAGACGAATCCTGGCAATGATGTTGTTGATTTGATTTTGCACCAAACATAGCTTCAATCTCAGTCTAACCATGGAATAAATGTTGAGGTCCATCTCCACAGCTACAGTCAAGGAAGCTTTATGCAAATGTCTATCTGTGGTATTTAGAAGTGAGCTTATACATAGACTCTAACTCCGGAGAATTGATAATAGTACTCACATTTCATAGCTATGTAGCTATATGTTAGGTATTTTCTCAGAGTGCACTCCTGACTTCAGGCACCTGTAGGGAAAATCCAGCTTCTCCACAAATTATATTGGTTTTAAAAGACCAAAATACCATCTGTTTAATTTTGCACTCCACTTAGGTGCCCAAGCAAGTACATTTGACTTTTCTTTGGCAACAAATGCATTCTGTACAGCTGATCTTTCAAAAGCAGGTTCAGAAGGTTCCAAGGATTTCAGACAGAAGCATAAATCAATATGTTTAGTATAATTTAACTAAACTACTGCCACCAATTTATGTTCAGAGTCCTTTTATCAGTGCCTTGACAAGAAACAGTAAAGCAAACTTATTGCCAAAGAATTGTCTGAACCAGAATGAGATGGCAAAAAATTCTCCATTCAGTTTCCTCATGTCCTTCACCATCTCCATATAGTACAATATATTCACATTAGAATATAAAAAAGTTATTTTCTTGGTTTAAATGATGCAGAATATTCTCACAATTGCTTTATATTATACTTCAAGTCTAAATATTAGGTTAGATTGTGAAGGTTTTCTGTCCTAAGACAAAACTCCTTCAAAGTCCAGAGGATTTTTCAGAGTAGCAAACCAGTGTTTAAAATCTGAAGTCTGGTCCCAAAGCTGAACAGGAGTTCTAAAATTTACCTAAAATTAAATCCTGTTTTATTTTTGCTGCTGTTAAGTGTTCACCTTTTCTCTTCAGTTTGTATCACAGAAAGAAGGGATCCCAGGTCCAGAGAGAACAAAAGGACTTGTTTTTTTAAACAGTATTGTTTGGAAGGGAGGCAAAGGAATTGGGGTTGTTACAGTTTTATTCCTTTAAAGCTCATCCTAAGTCAGTATTTGCAAGCAAACTGAATGTGTCTGTATTATCATATTATTATGTATTTGTGTTGAGATCACTTCAAAAGCCTGAAACCTTAACCTTGTGCTCTCTGAAAAGGCCAACAGTACCAAACTCAGTTTCTGATGGATTCATGGGCCAAAGTACATGTTTTAGCAGTCTACATTTAGCTCAGTGCAGAACAGGTGTCCTTATTATACAGACAGATGGGATGAAGGTTTGTTTGGTTTGGGTTTTTTTCCTTTTCAATCACCTAATTAAAAAAAAAAAAAGTAATTCTCACATTGATTAGTTCCTGGTAAGTTCCGTATTATCCTAGGGCACCCAGTTGGGACATCTGGGTTTTTTGGTTGCTTTTTTTTGGGGGGGAGGGGATGTTTCTGTGGGGTTTTTTGGTTTTGTTTTAAATTTTATTATTATATTATTTTGGTCTTTTTTTCTCAGGATGTCTTCTATTTCTACCCTTTTCTACCTATCCTTCTCTATATTTTTTTATTTTATTTCCATTCTCTGTCATCACTTATTTTTATTGCCACAGTCAGCCCCAAGGTAGCTTACACTTTTGCACTAGGAATTGTTAGCAGAAATTATTAACAGCTAATGCTTCTTGAAAATGGATGGGATACATCTCTGCAGGCTAAGACAGCTTTTTATTTGTTCACCTCTATCTTAACTCTGGAAGCAGTTGTTTTGTTTAACATTGCTCAGTAAAGTACTGTACAAATGCATACTCACAATGAACTGAACTTAAAGCTTAGACTGTGGTCCTGGAGCTTACCTTGTTACACTCACTTATTACAGCAGGAAGGACTGTCCCATGGCATTGTTTCTTCAGCTTCATTGCTACATAAATGGCAAAATAAGGAAAGAGTTATTGAAATGATTGGCTACTTTTTATTCTTATTGTCTATTTAAGCAGCTATCCCAGAAGACTGGCTGTCATTGAAAACTGACATTTGATTTTCTGCTGAAGTGAATGCAAGTCATTCACTCTCCAATAAATCCTCAGATAATGAATATAATACAAAGTTTTTATATCAGCTTTGCAGGGATGTTCCTGGGCAACTAAAGGTCCTGATAATTTTTGGCATGCTGCATATTACTCTTAGCTCTATTCTTCTTTCTCTTACCCTGCATACACAGCTCTTCACTATATCTAGTAACTCAGCCATTATATTTGTTAGAGATACAGGAATTCTGCTTCTGTGAATGTTGTATTAATCCTGCAGCTGTATTGAAAATGTTCTCAATCACCATCATTATAAGCCTTGCACACAGCAATTTACTGCAGTGACTGTAGTCAGCAAATCATCTATAACGTTTACATGGAAGAAGGCAATGTTACTTGCTTCACTATTTCATCTGTTCTCTTCAGCAATTTAATTCTGCATATCATGTGTGAGAGGCCTGTTGTGCAGTGACAGTATTACACTGTTGTCATGGTTTAACCCCAGACAGCAACTAAGCACCACGCAGCCTTTCACTCACTCCCCCTGCCCTGGTGGGATGGGGGAGAGAATCAGAGGAGTAAGAGTGAGAAAACTCCTGGGCTGAGATAAGAACAGTTTAATAATTGAAATACAGTAAAGTAAAACAGTAATAATGATAATAACAATATAATAATAATAGTAATAATAATATACAAAGCAAGTGGTGCACAATGCAATTGCTCACCACCTGCTGACCAATGCCCATCCCATCCCCGAGCAGCGATCGCTGCTCCCCAGCCAGCTCCCCCCAGTTTCTATACTGAGCATGACGCCATATGGTATGGAATAGCCCTTTGGGCAGTTTGGGTCAGCTGTCCTGGCTGTGCCTCCTCACAGCTTCTTGTGCGCCTGGCAGAGCATGGGAAGCTGAAAAAGTCCCTGACTAGTGTAAGCAGTACTTAGCAACAACTAAAACATCAGTGTGTTATCAGCATTACTCTCATACTAAATCCAAAACACAGCACTATGCCTGCTACTAGGAAGAAAATTAACTCTATCCCAGCCAAAACCAGGACAACAGTGTTAGCTGGGGTATCTGTGAATTAAAATTGTGCTTCAGGTAGTATTTTCCCAAGCACCAAGAGAAGTAAAGCACTATGGTTTGAGTTAATAGGGGCAATACAAAAGACAGCAACATAAATCACTTAATATAACAAGCCAGACAGTGCCAGCAAACCAGTACAGTTGTGGAGAGAAGAATAATTTGCTCCCTTTTTTTTAAAAAAAAACACGTAAGAAAGTCTGTATAATGTATATACGTAGAATTCTTTGATTATAATACATTGCCAGGACTGGATACGATCGTTTTTCTAGCTGAAACCAGAAATTCCAGAGATGTGAAAAACGTAGTGAACTTTTTTGAACTTCAGCAATTGTAAGGCTTGGGGCTATATTTTTTCTCATTTTGTAAGAAAACTCACAGAAGTTGCGCTGCTTCATATCTGACTGATGATTTTGATTTACTCTGCTGTCAGAGTTGATCATTCAATCACTGACTATAATGGTCCCTTCAGAACCATGACTGCTATCTTTCAAAAGTCTGAGAAACAATTTCACATTACTGCCTTTGCACTGAGATACATCTGAGATGCACCTTGCTTAGAAATCCCAAACAAATAACTAAACTGACCTTTTTTGTTGTTGTTGTTGTTGCTTTACATATATAGTTTTCTTCATTTAAGTGTATTAGCAACTGCACAGGAGGAGTGCTAAAACTTTACAAAAAAGTAAGCATTTGCTGTTCTACTTGGTGTCTATATTAAATGATTTTGGGCTTTGCAAATTCTGACCGCTTGAGATATGCAATACCTTGAGGTTCCTGTAGTAATGTGTTTCAATCATCTTGGAATATCATTCCCTGAATTGTCTGTTGTCTATTAAGAGTCCATAATGGCAGCTATGAGACTTCAGTTTTGCCCTCATTTCTGCTGGTGAGTTCCTATCAGACTGCGGTGCACAACAGAAGTCAGATTTCCAGATAAGGCTATAAAGCTGTACTGATACTACATTTGCAGATGCCAGGAATGCCCTGGTTACCCTCTTACAAATTCCTCATGATCTGTTTTTAACACTAAGTTGGACCATGGACTGTGAATTTCCCTCGTCCCAGCCCCCTTTTCTTAGCAGCAATCATTACTATATTTCAACGGACAGCAGTAGTTAAAAAAACATTCAATAATTATCTGATTCTCAAAGACACTGATTTCATATAAGTTACCTGTAGCCTATGTAATGTGGTATTTAATGACCACCCTTAAAAAAAGAAAAAAAAATCCAGCTGTAGTATTTGCCTTTCCAGTATCAGGGAACTACCCTAGATAATTCTGGGTTATATGATACTCTGTTTATTTTGTTGTGCTTGAAGTATTAATTTTTTTAAGGATCACAAGAAACATGCCTGCTGAATACTTTGACAAGGGTACTTCTTAACGGCGCTTTCAAAAGATAAATCAAGGTAGTGCCATTTTAGCCACAAATTTCATTAAGAGTTTTACAGTAGTTCCCATTCTTGCTTTTGAACAAATCTGCAGCCCATTAATTTTTTTTAATACTGCCAGAGAGTCTTGGCACACTGTCCTTTAAAAGTAATTCATAGTACCTTGGCATCGGTTTCTTTGTAGTTCATAGAAACTAGAATCCCTTCCAATACAGTAACCATAATAATTTAAAGACTGCTTCCCCGTTTCTTTGTTCCAAAAATTACAGCAGAAGAATACACATGGAAATTATTCCACTATCCATTATATCTGAGTTCTAGTAGTTGAGCATTTTAGCTGACCTCTTTTGTAAGATTTTGAAACCTTGCTGTACAGATGCATTGTTCTGTGGCATTACACTAGGCAGCTGTGTATATAACTACTTTGTAAGTGAGTCACAGAAGCACAGAATGGTTGAGGTTGGAAAGGACCTCTGGAGGTCATCCGGTCCAACCCTCCTGCTCAAGCAGGGCCACTTTAGAGCCAGTTGCGCAGAACCACGTCCAGATGGCTTTTGAACATCTCCAAGGTGGGAGACTGAGAAACCTCTCTGGACAACCTGTGCCAGTACTCGGTCACCCTCACAGTAGAAAAGTGTTTTCTGATGTTCAGATGGAAACTCCTGCGTTTCAGTTTGTGTCCATTGTCACATACAGTGTCCGTTTGATATGTTGTATTTAAAACCCCACAGAATATGCTTAACTAATAATAACATAAAAGTGAGATTTGTGTAGCTTAGGTGTCAAAGCCCAGCTTGATGAACTCCAAGCTCCTTCCTCAATTGTTACCATGTCCCAGAGTAGCCCCAGGTCTTACTGAGACCTAACATTGTCATGTTCCCTGGTGCCTACATTTCTTTCTCTAAATATAAACTGTTCTTCAGTCTTGACAGTTTTGATCAGTTCTATGCATAGCTCATGTCTGAGTCTGATCAGGATCCAGAGCTAGACATCTGTTTTCCAAGCAGCTTGATCTGAAATGGCTTCTCAGGGTACATCTGAATCCATTTTTGAGAAATTAGGCTCCCTTGGAATTGGAAGATTTGAGAATCTCCTTTGAGGAAAAGAGGATAATGCAAAATATTTTGGTGGCTAGAGAACTTGGTCAGGAAGTAGATGATAGGATCTGGTTCTTAACTCTGTTCAAAGGAATACAAATCCATATTTCTTTTCAAAGATTCCCTTAACCACAGGTGATAACCAACACTGAGGTAGGTTCAGTCTACTCCCCTTTTGAAACCATACTGATGTTCAGGTAAGAATTCAATATTCATAGAGTTCGAAAAGGTTATTAAGAAAGAGACCAAGTATTTTGCTTAGTATTTAGGGAACTGGCTGGGAGGGAGGATGGCTTCTTCCAGTTTCTGACATGGAAAGCACCAAAACAGCATCAGGTGCAGATACCAGATTCCAAGGGCTCCTTCCAGTAGAGTGAGAGGAGGAGAAGATAAACAGCAATACTCTTGGACTTCACACTGTGTATCCACACACCGTAGTTTCTCCCCTTTGACTTGGATGCTATGCTTGCTTGTCGTCTCTGGGCTTCAACTCGTGCAATAGGTGCAACAAAGACTGTAAAGAATGGAGATCAAAGGATATGCTCTTGTTATTTTCAGTGTGGCCAGAATTTCTGTCTGAGTTTGTGAAGAAAAAAAAAAAGTTAAAGTGTTTTTATATTTGTTTTCCTACTTGTTTTTCTGATGCCTTAGGGTAAAAATTCCCAAGAGGTGTAGTGTGATGGCCAGTGCATTGTCCTGCAAACAGTCTAAATAGCCTGGCAAGAGTGAGGGACCCCTGGGATCGGAATATCATGCATGACAGCTGATCATAGCTGTATTGGACAGAATCAGGACTGCTCAGGGAGATCTGTCACATGCCATCAACTTTAACACAGAAAATCATGTGTCTCAGGTATCAAAAGTTTGGGAAACATTGTTTATCGTATGTGGATTAGTTAAATAGCTCTACTAACATGGATTAAAACATATAGCTGTGACTCTTTTCTTTGTGTAGTCAAAGATTTGTTCTCCTTTGAAAGAAAGTTCAATGTATTATTTGTGTGTTAAACTCTTGCGTGTTATGTCTGGGCATGTAAATCTTTCAATTCCCATGTAGAAAACTTGACCTGTTTTTAGAAAGCCTTCCTGACCTTTTCTTGTCCAGAATTGGAAGATTTAGGTCAACAAATCTTGACACCTGCATTCAGGTTCTAGTCCGTACAGATCTGAAGACCTTTGAATAACTGAGTTCCCACTGTCCATCTCCTCCAGTGGAAAGCTATCAGCAAGCAAACATTTCTGATTAAACATGAGTTGGGAAAAAAAAATAGTATTTTTGCCATACGCATGCTGCTGTCAGTAAAAGAACACTCAGTCAGGCCTTTGCCACCCCACAGCAAGCTGAAGATTCTGTAGTTCCAATATTATCTTGGCTTATTTACAAAATCTAGTGAATTAAGGATTCACTGGTATGAATAAATAAATTTGCCTGTGAATATTTATATAATTGCAGAAAAGCAGGAGTAGCTGGTGCAAGTAAAAGGCTATTTCTTCAATATAAAACCATTTAAAGCATTTTAAACAAAATATCAGTGTATTATTCTCAAGAAGTGCTGAGTAAGTGCATGAAGGCTGATTATTTTACAAAGTATGAATGCGAAAACGGTGACTAAAGTATATTAACATTCTCTAAAGCTGTGATACCTAGATCTAAAACACAGCATATTTGCAAAAGAGATCTTAATCCTAATTAGAATTGGTCATAACTTATATAAAGTAATATTTGCTTTGCATCTAATGTTTTATACATTTATTATTTTTCTGATTCCAAACAATCCTTTATTGCCCATGCAACTGGACTGGTTGCCATAGCTCCAAAGTTGAGTAAACTTTTAAGAACATGATTTTGCACATTAAGCTATCAGCTAAGGCATTAAATGTAACATATCATACATAATCATTCACCATCATTAAAGCTATTTTTAATGGGAAGAGCTATGGCAATTGCCCATAGTTATGAGGACCAGTGAGATTAAAATTGGTAGGAATACCAGCTTTTTTAATTTGTGCTCCTATGCATCTAGTGTCTGTTTTGTCACATAGATTTAAATTACTGAAAATAAAATCTGAAATCAAGACACAGCTACTTATGGGCATAGTAAGAAGAAGAGCTGAGGAGTGTATAGCTCATGTGGCTTTTAAGTTATGCAGGTCTCATTTTGTGGGAAGCTCTTATATTCTACGGATGGGCAAGTTAGAAAATTCTTAGATCTTTTTTTGTCACTAATATGGAGCCATTTAATTTATTCAGGCAGATAAGAGATGTGAGTGTGGGAATTGCATACCCTCTTAAGACAGTCAAGAATCAAGGTGAAGGAGTTGGAGGAAAAGAGACCCAAGTTTCCCCATGCCAGCCTGAGACTTCTTCAGGACTTTGGTATGTCAATTAATATCTTTGTTTTAAAACCAGGAATAATTATATTTCTGTAGCCTGGAAGGCTTCAGAGATTCTAAATTTAGTAGTGTCTGTAAAGCCTTTGAGAGGCTTCATTGGTAGATGTTCTAAATTATCACTATGTACTTACAAATATGCTCTCATTTTCTTAAAGGTTGATACTTCCTGGCAGCATTAAGTCAGTATCTTCAAGGGACAGATTGCTAATTATTTTTCTAATATTGTGGAAGCACACTAAAATTAATAAGTACACAGTCCTACTTAGCATAAATTACTTAACTCTTAGGTTTCGCAATACTTTGTATTGATACATTTTTCCTATTATAAATATCTAATCTAAAGTTTAAAAAAGATTACATATGAAGTCACATAAGGCATAATATGGAAAATAGGCAGGGAAAGTGCACTGCTACAGTTCATGGAATTATAGGAACCAGGTGATGCATGGTACTTCCCCCCCCCCCCCTGCCCCCATGTCACCTCTGTATGTTGCTTCCAGGAGAAAAAAAAAAAAAAAAAAAAAAAAAGCACTGTAGTTATACTCCAAACCTCAACAATAAAGCCATTTCACCATTCTGAAAACTTCCTGCTGCTTGGATTGAACTGTTCCTGTCATGTGGTTTACTTCCATCTTGTTCTTCCTCCGTATTTAGACTCCTCACATCAGCTTTGTTTTGTAGCCTTTTTATCTTCTTACTGTGTCCTATTTCTGTGGCTTTTTTTCAGCTGACTGGCAACCTCTCCTAAATAAAATCTCTCACAACTATCAAGTAGTGGATAATTGGTACCTAAAGGAACTACAGTCATTTTTTTATGCCATTCTTAACTTCCATGTCTTCTGACTTTTTCTTCCCCCTGCGTCTTGAAAATTTTGAATGTGTGTTTAATAGTAGTAGGAGCATCTGATACTTTACTGAGGTTTATTTCACTTAAATTTAGCAGATGTTTGTGCCTGAAGTAGTTCAGAAGGCTAAAAAACTCTGTTATCATTAACATATTTGGTGTGGTCTCCATGGTAAGCTCACCAGAGACTGCAAGTTTGATAAGATGGAAGGTAGAGTGACTGTTTTTCAATAATACGCATTTAAAATGTAGCACCTGCCTTGCAAAAGTTCAGGACTAGCAGGAAAACCATTTAATCTAGGAGGATATGCTGAGTAAAGAACACATTAGGTTTGTGAACTGAGAGGTCTAGGGAAGGGAAATAGAAGTGTCTGCATTTGTGTTGCATGGTAATACCACTTCAAGTTAAGCGTAAAAATGTGGGTGAGAAAGGGAAAACGATTGATTTGGAACAAAGAGAGGCAGCATAGCCTTCTCATAGGCAGTCTTATCAAAGGAGGTGGGAAGGTCCTCTAACATTGAAACTTGGAGTTTGTTTCTGAAAGGCGCTACCTAGGGCCAGAGTGAACCTAGATAATTATCTTGGCTTCTACAGCTGACATTAAACTTTGAGAAATCATGAATGGCATCTAAACCAAGATGTTCGATACTAGGATTAAATGACAGGATGTATTTTCCTCTATTATACTTTTGTTCTGTAACATTCTGCCCAGTTTTGTAATCAAGAAGTTGACACAACTTTGCTAAAATAAAATGTCTCATTTTCATTAGCTTGACTAGTATTTAAAGTGGATTCGGGTAAGTAACACACTTTTAGGGTGTTCTTACTTCTCCAGAAGAAAAAAAATCTAAACAACAGGATGTATGCAAATAAATCATCTCAGTGTCTAAATTCAAACAGTTCTAAAATCTCAGGTGTTCTGTATATCCCATTCATCTGCAGAAGTCAGACTGGTGCCTGATATCATGGGCTGTCAAGCCTACTCCTGTATTTATGAGTTGCTCTGGCAAGGAACAGATAGTGAAAGTGCAACCTATGACTTGAGGAAAGAGCACATTTGCTTTTCAGAGTAATAAATTACTGGCTAGAATTTCAGTATAGAGCAGCAGGCTCTATAGAGTCCTCTCTAGGATAGTTGAAAAATACCTTCTGAGTTTATAGTACCTTCACTTGCCAAATCCAGACCAAGGATCTGCATGTAAAATGGTTTATGTGGGACTTGTGTACATCGGGGTTCTTCTGAACAATCGTGTAGCAAAAAATTTCAATTAACATCACAATTAGCAAGAAAAGGCCATTTGACTTCCACAGACTAGAATTTTAAATGTCAGCTGTATCTTGTTTCCAAAGAATTACATTATTCAATAAATAAATTAACTCCATTGCAGTCTTATCTAATTAATAAATTGAAATACTCGCAGAGAAGGAACAGAAAAATGTGCATCTGACAGTAGGGTTTTCTTCTTCCTAGAGAAGAAAAAAACTAATGTTTGACTGTAGGTTTGTTGCACACTGAGTTTTATTTCCAGAAAAAAGCAGGGCATGGTAGAAAAGTAGTTCAGAACCTTCAACGAGCTAGGTTATTCAGGAAAATTTGGAAGATAGGATGTCAAGACAATAGTAAAAAAGCCTGCTTTTTTTTTTCAGCACAAGATTCTCACATCCTTTTTGAATATTGCAGTTTTCCAAGAAGAAGCCTTGCACTTTTTCTCCCAATCCCACTTGAGGACAATAAAAAGTATGTATAATCTATCTGCCAGATCGCCCTTGTAACACCTGGTTTTCCTAAGAAAAGTTTCATTTTGCTCAAAAAATTTGTTTTCACATGACATTAGTAACAACAAAAAAAATATTCTCTGTAAATTCTTTACAAGATTTCTGTAAAACCTTTAGATACTATAATACTGCTGTGGTGCACAAAAAAGTCAAGTTTTTTTTAACTGGTGTTGTCATATCCTCTGTTATCATTTTGTCCCGAGTCTCATGCTTTTCAGTGTTTCATTTAAAGCTCCATCTCTCGGAAGAAATTTGTTGGACCAAATTCTGAGCTTGTTCATGGGAACTAAGGTTTTATATAAAACATTGCATGTAAAGAGATTCATAATGCTATCAATTCTCAAGGTTTTATCTAGTCCTTTGCCCTTCAGATTGTGGAGAAAATCCCAAGATCGTAATTCTTACATGTTCAAATCAGATGAGAAACAAAAATAATACAATCTATAAGGTGTCTTAAAATCCATGAGGGTTGGATTTTTTTTTTTAAAACAGTCTCATGATATATTGTGCCTGGCTTGTGATTTTTTGAGTGTCTGGTTTTGCCAGTACAGTTAAATATAGAATGTTCATTCATGTTATTCAATTTGGTTTCTAAAACTTATCTGTCAAAATCTTCCTGCCAGTACATTCAGGTTTCCATTTAGCTAGCTGACCCCTTTTCAGAAAGACAATCAACCTTTTACTTAGCACAGTGCCATAATTTAAATTGTTCTAAATATACTTTTTTTTCCAAAAAAGGTATGTTTTATTTTGTTGTAATAATATTCAATACTTTTTGTAAAAAGAATTCTCTTTTTTTTCTTACTTTTTCTGTGTTGCTTTCTTCAAGCCTTATGCTCTGCCTAAAATCTTCATTTAACACCTACTAAGACATTCTGTACTTCAGTATCCACTTATCGCTGAAACTATCTAGAGAAGATTGAAATATCTAGGGTGTGTTTAAATGGAAAGTTTATAGATCCGCCAGGCTGGTGAGCAGTAGGAGAGGCTACTCATGAGCACTGACAAATCTTTGTAGAGAGGGAAATGTGTAGTATTTAATATCATATAGGGGGTAGCACAGTTTAGGTAGACAAGGCAGAACGTTTGGGTTTTTTTTTAATTCACAGCATGATATCCGATCCAGTAAGTATTTATCTTAATTGTAAAGTGCTAAGAATGCCCAAGGAAGGGGAAAAAGAAATTCTTATTGCTGAATTTAAGTTACAAATTCAGCCTAGTATAGTGGGCAGTAAGATTCATCTACTTCTTCCTCTGCATGTGAAAGCGCTTTCTAATCTCTACAATCTTTCCCTGCTTATTAGTATAAGATTTGATTTTGGTACTCTGTTCATTTCTAAGATGGTAATATAAGTATCCTATTCTTTATTCTATCACTGAAATTGGAGTCTTTTTCTTACTCTGATCAGAGAGCCATAGCCATACTTTTACCCTTAATTGACCTCATATATAATCTATCCAACACACAACTGAGGCACATTAGTAGAATCAATCATGCAGTTCAATAAGGGGAAGTGCAAAGTCCTGCACCTGGGGAGGAACAACCACCTTAGGCATTAGTGTATGCTGGGGGCTGACCAGCTGGAAAGCAGCTTTGCAGAAAATGGACCTGGGGGTCCTGGTGGACACCTAGTTGAACATGAGCCAGCAATGTGCCCTGGCAACAAAGCAAGGCTAATGGTATCCAGGGCTGCATTAGGAGTGTTGCCAGCAAGTTGAGGAAGGTGATCCTTCCCCTTTATTCACTGCTGGTGAGACCACAGCTGGAGTACTGTGTCCAGTTCTGGGCTCCCCAGTACAAGAGAGACGTGGACATATTGGAGAGAGTCCAGGGAAGGGCTACAAACATGGTTAAGGGCATTTCCTCTATAACGTAAGGCTGAGTGAGCTGGGATTGTTCAGCTTAAAGAAGAGAAGGCTCAGGGGGATCTTACCAATGCATACAAATACCTGAAGGGAGGGTGCAAAGAGGATGGAGCCAGGCTCTTTTCACTGGTGCCCAGTGACAGGACAAGAGGAAATAGGCACAAACTGAAACACTGGAGCTCTGTCTGAACATCAGGAAACACTTTTTTACTGTGAAGGCGACAAAGCACTGGGACAGGTTGCCTTGGGAGGTTGTGGGGTCTCCCACCTTGGAGATACTCAAAAGCTGACATGGTATCATGGATATGATTTTTTTTTTTACATGGCTTTGGTTTAGCAGTTGTTTAGGATTTATTAGTGTTTTTGAGATAGATCATAAAATTAGGTTATATAATTCTTAACAGCACTTAAGCATCAGCCAGTTTAACGGAGTGTTTCAGTGGAATTTGTTACAATCAAAATAGTGACTTAGGTAAAGATTCAAGAATGGCAAAGGTCACCCAAAACTTACAGCAGGGTTGCACACACAGATGGGGTTTAAATCAAATCACAGACAGACCGCCCGACCACCCGACAAACAGCTCAAAACCAAATCACGCACACACACAGACAGCCAAACAGTTCTGAGCCAAACTGCACACACCCCACCCCCCCCACCCCCCGAGGTTAACCTGTGATTAAAATTTCCCTTTTCATGAGTTTCATGAATTACTCAGTTTTTTATGCTGGCATTCATCAACAGATGATCGGTGAACTTCATGCAATTGGGCCTTTGAGTCCTTGTGAAATTGTCAACACACGATCCTTCAGTCCTTGTGAAATCTACCCTGAGAGCCATCCCAGCTCAGGGGGAGACACTGGGTCACACAGCCCACTGCAGTCCTGCAGAGCTCCAAAGGTCTCTCTTTTGGATCGTTATTTATAGGATCTCGAGATGATTGGCTTTGGTCAGTATTTTACACCTGGCCACTATTCCTGCTGAGTCATTCTGGTATATAATTCAGGCAGCAGATGGCCCAGGTGTGGGCAGAGAGTGCCTGATGCTGAGTCACTGCGTTTGAACAGCACAATAGGGCTTATCCTGGGATCTCGGAGTAGGCCAGGGGGCTGCACCACCACACATGGTCCTGGGCAACCAGCTCTAGTTGACCCTATGTAAGCAGGGGGGTTGGCCTAGGTGATGCCAGAGGTCCCTTCCAACCTTACCAGACTGTGATTCTGTGTAGTACTATTTTCATCTGGTTTTTTTGATACAATATTTCCAAAATTGCATTTTTAACTGAATCTTGGTTTGAGAATTATATCCCACTGAATTTGAGCAAGACTTATAAAAAGCATGATGAAAATCACTCTCTTATGCCTCAGTGTCCAAACTAAGACTGAACAAAGAGTGAAAGGTTTTTACAGTTGGTTTTGATCAGAGTTAGCTCCATTTCTACTTGAGTAAAGTAAATATCTGGCAGATATGTTTTTTCTTTGAAGTGCTGGTTTTCCTTAGTAGTTGTCTGTAGAAGCTGCATGAGCATAACTTTTGAAAATAGATTATTTATTAGAGGGCTCAGACATATCATCAGAGGTAATTTTTAGTTTCTTTATCTTAAAATAAATACCAGTGCCCAGTATCTTTAATGCTCTGCTCTTGCCAATAATTCATTCCTAGTATGTTTTAAGGGAATATGTTTTAAAACATAACCTTTTAGATTAAAAGCATCAATTAAATGAGGCAAATGTGCTATAATTACAACAGAGATACATGGATACATCTCAGAGAAGATTAACTTAGAAGCTAATTCTGAACACTTAAATGTCAGTTTAATTATTAATGGAAAATTTACTGTTTGTCACAGATGATAAAATATACCTCCTAGATTCTAGTTTTTCCTGCAAAAATTGGAAGGTGCTGCATATCTTGCTGTTAGATGTCCTCCTGATTATGTATCTGGTCAACTCCAATGGGGACTTTCTCTGAAGCTGACTGATCAGTCTTCATGCCATTTATTGTATGGCATATCTGCTTGAATGTCATGACATAAACAGTTTTTTCTGCTGAAGCAAAAATTCATGCTATGCATATTTCCATTACAATGTATCTATCTTTAATTGCTGTATATCAGTGCTAAAAAAAGTGCATGTTAATGTTTCATAAGCTCCCAGCATTTGAATATGCTAATATTAATGTGTTTGTATTGAGTTTATGTGGCAAGGTTTCGGTAGTGGTGGGGCTACAGGGGTGACTTTTATGAGAAGATGCCAGAAGCTTCCCTCATGCCCGACACAGCCCGATCCAGCTGACCCCAAGACAGACCTGCCACTGGCCAAAGCTGAACCAATCCGCAACGGTGGTAGAGCCTCTGTGATAACATATTTAAGAAGGGGGAAAACAAACCTGTGCAACTGCAGCTGGAGAGAGGAGTAAGAGTATGTGAGAGAAACAACCCTGCAGACACCAAGGTCAGTGAAGAAGAAGAGGAAAGAGGTGCTCCAGGCACTGGAGCAGAGATTCCCCTGCAGCCCCTGGTGCAGGCCCTGGTGAGGCAGCTGTGCCCCTGCAGCCCATGGAGGTCCATGGTGGAGCAGAGATCCACCTGCAGCCCAGGGAGGACCCCACGCTGGAGCAGGGGGATGTGCCCAAAGGAGGCTGTGACCCTGTGGGAAGCCTGTGCAGGAGCAGGCTCCTGGCAGGACCTGCGGCCCTGTGGAAAGAGGAGCCCACGCTGGAGCAGGTTTGCTGGCAGCACTTGCGACCCCACAGAGGACCCACGGGTGAGACCCCACACAGGAGCAGAGGAAGAGTGTGAGGAGGAAGGAGCAGCAGAGACAACGTGTGATGAACTGACCATAACCCCCATTCCCCACCCCCCTGTGCCACTTGGTGGGAGGAGGTAGAGAAAATCTGGAATGAAGTTAAGCCTGGGAAGAAGGGAGGGGTGGGGGGAAGTTGTTTTAAGATTTGTTCTTATTTCTTATTATCCTACGCTGGTCTTAATTGTCAATAAATTAAATTAATTTCCCCAAGTCAAGTCTGTTTTGCCCATGACAGTAACTGCTGAGTGAACTCCCTGTCCTTATCTCAACCCACGAGCCTTTCGTCACATTTTTTTTCTTCCCTGTCCAGCTGAGGAGGGCAGCAATAGAGCGGCTTGGTGGGCAGCTGGTGGCCAGCCAAGGTCAACCCACCATAATGTCCCACAATTTTGTAATCTCATAGCCTCCCTGAGGAGGGTAGCATTCTGGTTTTATATAGCAGATTTCTGTGTGTTCTTAGGATTCTTTTGAACATATGTTTTGACCGGTGTCAGTTTTTCTTTTAAGGGTCCAAAAAACTAAAATAGCAAACCAGTATTTTGAAAAGAAGAGAAGAAGCATTATCAGCTCATGGTCAAAGTAGTCTAGTAGACTGGAATTTACTGAAAAGGATATTCTGAGTGTTCAAATCCAGCCCTTTCTTATCATGGACATACACAATCCTTTTCATTAAACAGATCAAGGCTGAGGGGAGACCTTATCACTCTCTACAACTACCTGAAAGGAGGTTGAAATGAGGTGGGTGTTGGTCTCTTCTCCCAAGTAGTTAGCGATAGGACGAGAGGAAATGGGCTAAAGCTGTGCCAGGGGAGGTTTAGATTGGATATTAGGAAAAATTTCTTCACGGAAAGAGTAGTCAAGCATTGGAACAGGCTGCCCAGAGAGGTGGTGGAGTCACCATCCCTGGAAGTGTTCAAAAAATAGGTAGCTGTGGCACTTTGGGACATGGTTTAATGTAGTCTACCCTTGATTGGTTTAGTGTGGACTTGGTAGTGTAGGTTAATGGTTGGACTGGATGATCTTAAAGGTCTTTTCCAACCTAAATGATTCTGTGATTCTAAGTTAATTTTTAATGCCTAGATTGTTTTTTCCCCACTAATTCTATTGAAATGTTGTTCCATAAATTCACTGCTGTCTGGCTAGAAAAAGTCTTCTAATTTCCAAGCTAAATTTATTAATGACCAATATACCCATTTATTCCTGTGTCATCTGCAAAGTTGCTGAGGGTGCACTCAATCCCCTCATCTAGATCATTGATAAAGATATTAAACAAGGCTGGCCCCAAAATGGAGCCCTGGGGAACACCACTCGTCACCAGCCGCCAACTGGACTTAACTCCATTCACCACAACTCTTTGGGCCCAGCCATCCAGCCAGTTTTTTATCCAGTGAAGAATATGCCCGTCCAAGCCATGAGCAGCCAGTTTCTCGAGGAGAATGCTGTCGGAAACGATATCAAAGGCTTTACTAACGTCTAGGTAGACAACATCCACAGCCTTTCCTTCATCCACTAAGTGGGTCACCTTGCCATAGGTGCATATTGCAGCCCAAAAAGCAAAGGCAATGCTTTCAATCTCAAGCCAAGCCATTTCAACCAGAATCACATAATTTGCTTTTTTTTTGATCTCTGCTCCTTGCATACCACATCACTTTCTCTGCACAGAATCTTGAAATAAACTTTGCATCTCTTTCTGAAGACTTGGCCTTTTTTTTTCCCCTGTATTAACCAAAGGATTTCAAATCCTCTTTTAACCAAAATCTCAAGGATAAGAACAGTATTAGAAGTTGTTGAATACAGATTTTTTTTTTGTGTGAAAAATGAGAACATTACAATGGATGTTTTCTGTATACTATCATCGCAAAACAATATTTCATTTAGAGATGCATAAATGTGAGCTTGCATGTAAGTTAAGACTGTTCAAAAAATGCATACCTGAACTGGATTACTGAAATGAACTACAGAGGTTGACAAAACAGTGGACAACAACGTGGATGGTAAAACAGAAGCAGAAAAGTATTTGTTAAGTTGGACTTCAAACAGAAAAATCCTTTCTTCCTTCTCTGAATGTTCTGTTGGGTTTAACTCCAGTTGTTTTGTGGTACCAGCTGCCTGGGGACACTGCCTGACCAGGTATCAAACAGCAACTGGCTAATCAACAAATTAAAGGCCAGCTGAACCCACTCCTTTATTAAGTACTTTACCGAATGACAAGAACCTTATTCAGGTCAATATTATCAGCAGAGCACAGATAATTCAGCACTTCAAATAGAAAGGAATGTTACTGAGAAAATACCTAAATTATAGTATGTATAACTTATGGAGCCTCCTCTTGTATTTTTTTTCCAACGGCTCCAGTGCACAGGACAATAGGTTAACCTGAGAGTTTTCGGAGAGGAGAGGCTGTTTCTAGGTAAAGTAGGCTAATGTCCCATCATTCTTTTCCCATGAATTACCATAAATTAATAGTAGCAGGTCTAGGAAGAAAGCAACTCCTACATTAGATTTCTTTCAGATGGTATTAATTGTTTGGGTTGTTTGCATGGTGTAAAAATTACTTTATCTGCAGTACTAAATCTGTTTTTTCACTGAAGTTGACACCTGTATGCTTATGGAGTTTTCTCTGAACATTAAGTTAAGACATTTGGCTGCCTATGAATAAGTAATGGAAGCATTTAGGAAGTTTTCTTAAGAAACACAGCATAATTGTCCGTTTACTGTATGCAATACCTTAACTCTGTAAACTTGCATGAAGAAGCAGTTCCAGTGAAAACTTCTGCATGCACTTCCTATCTAATGCAGCTGTCACGACCTCTGTCTGCAGTTAGCATTTCTGTGCCCTGCCATAGAACACAGCTCAGGGGTAAAAGTGTGGCAATATTGGTTTCCTTAAGGAAAGAGAAGCCATGGGACATGAAGTAACTGTGTCATCTCAGTAATTTCTGTAGATAATGAAAATTACAAGGGGTTGTTTTTCCTGCACTGTGAAGGACAAGGTAAATAATTAATTACAGCTGGAAAGTAGCTACAAGAAAAACTCATTATTAAGGTAAAATAAAGGTCTTGTTCTTTATGAAATTTTCCTTCTGCCTGCATTTTACACTTGTATTGTTAGATTACAGAAGCTAAATACTTATGAACTTTGAACAGAGTTTGGAATAGACAGGTTAAATCTGCTTTTAAAATATTTTTTTCTCCTCCTGATGCTCCTTGCAGACTTCATTTTCTCTCTTTTACACTGTAACAGTGTTCATTTTGTAGTAGATTGATGTTCTTATAAAAACAGGAGTACGTTAGATGTCTTTTTAGAAAGCTGTATAACTATAAACAATATTTCCAGTGATTACAGTTCAGTTGGATGAAAGGTTGAAAATCGTGGCAAAGTGTATATAAAAGGAGACTTAAAAACAAACAAGCAAACAAAAAATTCTTCTGAACACAGAGAACTTCAGATCCTGTCAAACCTATGCTCTCTTCTGAAGTGTAGAGCTCGAAGGAACTTTTTTCTTTCTTTCTTTCTTTGTCTGTCTTTCTTTCTTTGTCTTTCTTTTATAAAGTTTGTCATTATTTAAGTTCTTTCATCACTGTTAAAGAACTGAACATACTGTTCTCACAGATGACCACACAGCCCTAGAAATGGAATTACTTGTCATTTATAACTACAAGACAATTAACAGTAGTGAGTTTGGGAACATTCTATCTCCACAGCTGGGGAAAGTAATATATTTTCTCCAGAACTTGCCAGATGAATCTCTGAGTCATGTCTAGGAATAATCAGTGTATTTTACCACAGTTTGGGGCAAACAAAACCTTTGATTTCTTGCTTCTGATAGTATAGCAGAAGTGGGAGAGCCATGCAAGAAAGGGAGCCAATCCTGAGATTAATCCACTGTATACTTTTACAGAAATGGTAAGTGAATTTGACAGCCAATAGCAAAAGAACTTGCCTAAAGTATTAGGAGCAAATAAATAAACTGCATTTACAGAAAAGCTTTTCCATTACAGGAAAACTTCAATCAAAGCCATATTACAATAAATCATAAATATGTTCTTACTTTTGGGAAGAGAGAAAGGGATATTTTTTTAAGAGTTTGTTAACAAAGAGTTAAAATATTTGGAGAAAGGAAAAGCATTTGTACTAACAGCACAAGCAGTTGTCTCGGTTTGATTTTGTTTATGCCTCTGGAAATGTCTAGCAAGCTTGCCGGCAATGGAAAGAAACATGATTTATAATAGATATAAAAAGCAAAGTTCCACCTTCAAGCCTGAGGGGAGGAAATAGGATTGTGGCTGAGCATAAATGTACTTCACAATTCGTGCTTCATTTCTTCTGGTGCAGTCCTATTGGCATCAATGTGTAATCTATGGTGGAAGTTACCTCGTAACTGGTTCCTGCAAATTGTGTGATTTTCTTTATAGCGCAGGCTATAAGGCTGCAGAACAGATCCCTGTGTGTCTCTGAGGAAAAATAATAGTTTCTTCAGTATCAGAATTATCTGATGTTTTGTCACTGTATAAATTGTAACTCCTACAAACTGAGTACATGGGGAAAGTCCATGGACAGCGGGTAGTATACCATGGCTCACAAGTCATGACCAGTTCATATGGTGCAACTCTTGATTCAGAACTAAAGAGTGTCAGTGGGGTCTTGCCACTGATCAATGACTTGCAGTTGTAGCCTTCTATCAAATTCAAAAGCCCCCTGCTGGTGCATCTCTTTTGGGAAGATGTCAGTCCAATTAACTGTTAAGAGGTTGAGTGCTTGAGATATGAATGCATTTAATCAGCCTGACTTTGCTAGTACATATAGCATCTGTGTTTCCTATTTTTACAGTTAATTAGGAACTGTTTAGTGATACAGGGTATGCAAGTAAGTGCACCATTCAAATATGCAGCAACGTTGGTTGGCATTTTTCTGATTTTTAAGTTCAAGTACTGAGACATACTATAGGAATAAAACCACAGATGGATGTTTAAAAATAAATATTAATCTCTTCGTAATTCTGAATATTTACCAAAGTCACGTCTATAGGCTGAATGGGTTATTGAGATATAGAAATAACAAATTATAAAAGTATAAATTACAATGTCGTCTTTTTTTTTTTTTTTTCAAAAGTTCTTAAAAATTTAGACTAATCACTTGTATTCTATGCTTACGTACATTACATACTTCCTACCCTAAATAAGCAGAAGGAAGAATAAATGAATACGAAGAGGCAATGGAAAAAATTCTGGATGCACACAAGTTAATGACAAAAAAAGACTGACTTCAATAGAATAATAATTTCATTCACTACGCTTCCTAGCTTCGATGGATGTTTGTGATTAAGTCTTGCTGAACAAAGAATAAAAATGGAAAATTGGTATTTAGATTAAAAATATATAACACTTAAAAAATATTAAAGTGGTTGAAGTGTGAAATTTTATTTCACATGTTCTGATCATCAAAATTCTGAAACATTTCAACCAGCTTTGTCACGTCATATGTTGGCAAGGAGATACCACACTTTAAATGTTACAGCTACATTCTTAGCTGAGATATCTTTGGAAGAGATCATCAATGAATATTGATTTTTTTTTTTAAATTTTTTTAAAAATAAGATACTTGGAACATCATGGAAATGGTTCATGGTTCAGGAGAGATACTTATTAGTGGAAAGAGTTTCTTTTTTTCTTGTTTTATGCATATAACTAAAACAAACAATAGCCTCTGCTACTCAGAGGCCTGTAAAACAGACTTTATATCTGTTTTATGCAGTTTTCTGCAGAAGTAATCCAAGTTTTATCAGAGCCAATACTAAAACATTAAAGCTGATTCTAGAAGACTGTTTCTGCCAAGTGATGCCCTACTTGTTCTGAAAAAACAGTTCCTCACAAGACACAGTAAGACCACTCTAGTACACAAGAATGGGAACATGTCATATGAGGGAACATACAGGAGATGAAAATTAAGTTGGTTACTGAGATTTTCTTTAGTTGAAGTGCAAGGAGAAAGCAAAGTAATCACTGTTCCTTGTGAAGGTGAAGCAACAGTTATCTTGGATTGGAAAGGATGTTTTTAAAGCTTGGAGGCAGAAATGTAGCAGTTGTCTCTAACCTTGTATTTTCTCTCTATCTCTGTATCCAGACAGATTACAGGAAGGTTAAGACAAATGCTGAAGATAACATAGAATAACATTTGCATACATAAAATTTCTGCTGATGTTTCTACCAGTAACAGAAATCTTGTATTCAGATGTCAGATACTTGAAAGATCTTCCTGTTTGCTTTCATCATAGATATTACAGCTGAAAGCTAGTATATGTATAATTATAAAATACACAGTCTGGTAACCCCCTAACCATTAAGCGGTATGGGATGGCCACCTAGTTTTGGACTAGAAAAGAGTTTATATCTGTGGACATGAGCCCTGCTGTGCCAGTAGACTAGACATCAGGGCCAGGAAGCATTTATTCAGTAATATCTGTTTTGCATCCCACAAGTTAATTGTAAGCAGTGCAAAGTATCTTTCCATTAGTCCAGCACGCTAAATTAATTGTGTGAACATAGAGACCTATTTTTAATAAAAGTATTTCAGATGCAAGTCTTACCTTGGCTGCTGACAGGCTGCTTCCATAGTAAATTTCTAGATAAACACTGTTGGTCACATAATGAAGACTGAAACATATCCTTATGTGCTGTAAAAAGTAGTAAAATACTGAAGATTAGAAGTAAGTATGAACATTAGTGCTATCATTTGCTATCTGAACAAAATGTGTTATAAATTAATCTAAAATAGTGCCATTTTTGTTGGGTTACAAGTGGTATACCACACCAAATGTGTAAAAGCAGACTGGTTCCATTAAGTTTTTTATCCCATAACTAACAAATAGGTATCAGTGGAGTATTGAGGTGGGTTGATCTGAGCGGGCTGCCAGACACCCACCCAGCCACTCTTTTCCACTTCCTCAACAAGACAGGGGAGAAAATAAAAAGTCTTGTGTGTCAAGATAAAGACAGAGAGATCACTTACCAATTACCATCACAGTCAAAATGACTTGAGTAATTTAATTTATTGCCAATTAAAATCAAATTGGACGGTGAGAAACAAAGACAAAAATGAAAACACCAACCCCCACCCTTTTTTCCCAAACTGTGCTCCTTCATTCTGACTCTTCTACCTCCCCCCACCCCGAGTGGTGCCGAGGATGGGGAATGGGGGATTGTGGCCAGTCCATAACAGCTCCTCTCTGCTGCTCTTTCCTCCTCACACTTTTCATAGAATCATAGAATCACAGAATGCTTTTGGTTGGAAGGGACCTTTAGAGGTCATCCAGCCCAACCCCCCTGCACTGAGCAGCGACAGCTTTAACCACATCAGGCTGCTCAGAGCCCCGTCCAACCTGGCCTTGAATGTTGCCAGGGATGGGGCCTCCACCACCTCTCTGGGCAACCTGTTCCAGAGCTTCACCACCCTCATTGTAAAACATTTCTTTCTTATATCCACTCTAAATCTATTCTTCTTTAGTTTAAGTCCATTATTCCTTGTCCTGTCACAACAGGCCTTGCTAAAAAGATTGTCCCCATCCTTCCTATAGGCCCCCTTTAAGTACTGGAAGGCCACAATAAGGTCTCCTCGCAGCCTTCTCTTCTCCAGGCTGAACAACCCCAACTCTCTCAGCCTGGCCTCATAGGAGAGGTGCTCCAGCCCTCAGATCAATTTTGTGGCCCTCCTCTGGACCCGCTCCAACAGGTCCATGTCCTTCTTGTACTGAGGGCCCCAGAGCTGGACACAGTACTCCCAGATGAGGATACAGAATTCTTGCTATTTTCCCTTGCTCCAGCATGGGTCCTCTGCACAGGCTGCTCTCCTTCAGGAAAAACTTGCTCCAGCGTGGGAGCAGGTATGACAGCACCAGCTGCAGTTCCTGTCAGCAGCCTGCTCTGGTACAGGTCCTTGTCACGGGCCGCAGTTCCTTCAGAGAATATTCGCCTGCTGTGGGGCTGCAGTGGGGAAGTCCGCTCTGGCGTGGCCCTCTCCACGGGCTGCAGGGAATGGCCGCTCCGGTGCCTGGAGCGCCTCCCTCCCTCCCTCCCTCCCTCCCTCCTCCTCTGACCTTGGCGCTCCCTCTGCCTTTTCTCACTTTTTCTGTTCACTCCTCCTCTGCCTGTGTGGCGTGTTCTGCCCCTCGTTAAGCACGTTTTACCCAAGGCACGGCCAGCCCCGCCGCGGGGCTGGGCCGTGCCCTGTGGGGGGCGGTTGGAGCCGGCTGGAACCGGCTGGAACCGGCTGGAACCGGCTGTGTCCGGCGCGGGGCAGCCCCGGCCGCTCCTCACAGGGGCCGCTCGGCAGCGCCCACCGCCCGCGCCTGGGCACCGACACCGATACCGGTATGTATGACATTAAAAGGAAATTAAGCAATTCCTTTAAAAACAAAAAAAAAAATTGGGGAAAGTAAGGCTCAATAAGGTGCTGGGGGAGAAGCTGACCTTTTAGAATTGCTAAAAATAGTCTGAAAAGTGTACAGTGATAATACAGCCATGAATGTGATTTTCTCAAGTGTCGCAATAAACTTGATGCTAAGAGAATTCAGTATCTTCTGTTTCGACTTGCTCTCTGTTTTAATGGACGGATGTGTTGAAATTAAATTTCATGGACACAAGTTACACAGCACGTATGGAGACTCTGATCCACTTTTGCTAACGCAAATTCTTTGGGACTTTGAAGATCCTGCATACGTTGTATTTGCAAATCTAACATGATTTCTGAACGACATGTTTCTACTGTGCATATGCAATAGAAGCAGAACTGAAATTTTTAAACAAAAGTTCTGAGCTGAAGACGGGAACTTGTTTTCGCTGTTCTTGGTCTCATGGTTTGGGTTTTTTCCCCCCACTTGTCTTAGTGGTTTGTTACAGCCATTGCAGCGCAGATACAGGCCTGAAGAAAATTCCTTTGACTCTGCAGTGTGACAAACTTGATAGCTAACCACAATGAATCGGAATGTGTCAAGGTGGCAGCCATTTCCCTTGCACTGAAGTATTGATCCAGACCTGAGTCCAGGAAAATGCATAAAAACACTTCAACAAACTCCAGAGACAGGAAATCAGCAGATCCTGCAAATGAGTTTACTTGAAGTTACTTGTTTCAACATAAACTTAAGAAACTGGCCAGGAGACTGCTGAAGTGCAAACATGTCACATGTAGTTTCAGCTTTCCAATCCAAACTTGATAGCTTCAGTCAGTGGAGACAACTAATTAGTTATCTGGCTTGCATAATGATGGACTATCAGAAGCCGCCTTTGAACTATTACTCAGCTGCTGTACTTTGTTAAAACATGACATTGCTAATGAATGCAGTGTGAATGATTTGGAAGAGCTGTTACTCACAGAGAGCAAGAACATCTCCCTTGCCCAATGTACGTAAGTTTTAGCACTAGTTATTTTGCATTTGTGGAATACATTGAAAGGTCACTATCAGAGTTAAAGCAAAACAAAAGTAAGTATCTTTACACTGTAGTAGTCTAAGATAAGCTTCAGACGTGATATGTGATCAAAGAAAATACTATAACTTTTTATAGGCATTTTCACAATATTTAAATGCTTTCTATATATTAATGGATAATTTGCTTGCACAGGTGTCTAGTGCGAGTTTTTGTTTTCTGTAGGTGTACATACATATTGGTATATCTGGGCATAATCTAAGCAGGGTCAGACTTTAAAAGTATTTCAGCAATAGGGTATCTGTCTCTGAACAATTAGGTACTGGTCCTGCAGACAGTTTTGTGTCACAGTGGAAACAGAAGCCACCTCATTTGAATCTCAGCTTTGGGACTGTCATTCCAGCACTATCTGTTTTTCTGTCTATAGGAGCTTCTTAAGACCTGTCTGGAATGTCTAACACCTATTATGGATTTGCATGAGGGCAGCCGGTAGAAGTAAAAAAACCAACTGTGTACTGGTTTCAGCTGGGATAGAGTTAATTTTCTTCCCAGTAGCAGGCATAGTGCTGTGTTTTGGATTTAGTATGAGAGTAATGTTGGTAACACACTGATGTTTTCGTTGTTGCTAAGTACTGCTTACACTAGTCAGGGACTTTTCAGCTTCCCATGCTCTGCCAGGCGCACAAGAAACTGGGAGGGGGCACAGCCAGGACAGCTGACCCAAACTGCCCAAAGGGCTATTCCATACCATATGGCATCATGCTCAGTATAGAAACTGGGGGGAGCTGGCCGGGGGGCAGCGATCGCTGCTCGGGGACTGGCTGGGCATCGGTCAGCAGGTGGTGAGTGGTTGCATCACTTGTTCTTCCTGGGATTTGTTCCTCTTCTTGTTGTTTTCCTTTTCACCGTTTTTTAAAAAAAATATTATTACTATTATTATTGTTATTGTTGGGTTTAGTAGTAGTATTATTATTTCTTTCAATTATTAAACTGTTCTTATCTTAATCCACGAGTTTTCTTGCTTTTACCCTTCCGATTCTCTCCCCCATCCAGCCAGGGGGGAGAGGGTGAGTGAGCGGCTACGTGGTGCTGAGTTGCCAGCTGGGGTTAAAACATGACAAACTGTCACACTAAATTTCATTTCACTTGAAATGTGACATAAGTACTGCACAGACCAAACTATACATGCGAAAACACACTGAAAAAGCCCACCCAAATGCTAAAGTTATAGTAAAGAAAAAAAAATTCTGAACTCCTCATAGGCATTCGCACAATCAGCACAGTAATCTTAATCTATAATCCTCATGTGATGTAATCTGCTTTGGTCTATCGGAAGCAATCAAGCCAGGTCAGCTCATTCCAGCTATGGTTTTGGTTTGTTCTTTTCAATTCTACTAACTGCGAATTGAGGGAAAAAAACCAAAGTGGGTAAAAAATATCAGACTGAGAATATTAAAAAGCTTTCCCCCTTCAAGGAATGTAAGAGTTTGCAGAAGCTGGCACATAATTTGGGAAAGTTACTGTGAAGAAAACAAACATATTTTGCTAGTTGTAGAGCCGTTAAAACTTTTTTTTTTAATAAGTGACACTGATAAAAACAGTCCACACAAACATGTTGCTAACTAAATGAGAAGTCCCACCTCCCCCCGCCCAGCTCATTCCCTTAGCTTGCTTGAGGAAGGGTGGTTATCAGCTGTAAGAGAGCCTTAGACAACAGCTCAGACAGGAAAGGCAAGCGTGCACTGGCAGCTGTCCACAGGTAGGTTTGTGTGTGTGAGAGTAGGGCATGTGGCAAAAGGTTTTTGGATCAGGGCCAGTTATATTCTAAATCTTTTTTTTTTTTTTTTTCACATGCTGCCTGTAACTGCATTAAGTATATTACTGATAGTTCTCTAAATTAAAAAGTATTGTTTGAAACATTACATAATAACATGGTCAAGGACACAGTCAAAGGTGTAACTCTACGGCATATTCCTGCCCTGAAAGTAATGGTTTCCTTTGTAAAATATATCTTGAATAGGCTAAACCTTACATAAGGTGGTTACATTATAAAACAGTATGTGGAATCAAATTACTCTCCTGCTACGTTGAGTTGGAATCACTGATTTTGCAATCTGTGTTCAGTATTAAGAGCTAGACAAAGTGCTCAGTTGTGCCAGGGAGGATATGAAGAGATTAGAGAGACCAATATATCACAGACTAACCTCTTTGCTCTGGACATTCACAGGGACGCAGGCAATTCTTATTCTATTGCTACCTGGAGCCATTAGATATGAAGACAAAAAAATCAAGATTGCAAGGAAAGCTGAAATTTAAGGTAAGCAATTCTTCTATTAGTTATAATTTTTCATGTTGAGCACCTTTTTATTATTGAATTGTGAATGTAAGTACCATTTATAATTTAAAAAGAAAAAGAAGAAAAAGAATCTCAGGAGCTGAACAGTTACTAGTAGCAACTAACTCATCTTTTGTTTTAAATTTCCTTAGTGGAATTCCTAAGTGATAGTACTTTTGATCACAACTTTATTTAAATTATGGTAAGAAAGATACTTCTAGCAAAGAGGTCAAAATTAGTGTATTATTAGGAGTTTCTTATTCCTTGAAAAATATGAAAAATGTGTATGGGTACATAAAAATCACGCACTAGAAAACAGACAAGCAACACAAATCATGGAATCATAGAATACACAAATAGTTTTTATCTTCATAGCAGCATATAAAATGCTAAAAGGCGTTTATAATTATAATAAATTATAATCTCATTATAATTCATTGGTTTATAAAATAGGTAAATACTAGATAATAAGTTATAATCAAACACCACTTGTATGGCTTTTTTGCTTGTCCCAACAGAAGATACTATCAGCTACATTACTTTCTTAGTATTTTAAAAATGTAAACTAAATTTTTAGGGTTATACTAAAATTTCTATTTCTTGTGTAGATTACTTTTTTCTGTCTGTGCTCTCTAACAGTGGGATCAGCAGTTCTGTGAGGGGTTTTAGAGCATCATGAATACTAGCTAGCTATACACAGTTAAAACATAACCACGCTATGGAGAGAGTGATGTTTCTTGGAGGTGTTCATGAACAGCAAAATAATTGTCTTTCAAATTTTTACTTGAGAAAGTGGAAAGAGAAAGAAGGAACAATTATCAGGACAAACAAGGATGGGAATAAAAACTGAAGAAAAATAACCACTTCAACCCTACTGTTGCAGTCTTAACTGTTGTGTAATATTCTCTGTAAGCATACATAGAACAGAGCTATCTAATTAGTCATATTGCTAAATGCTACTGTTTTGCATTGCTGAAGTTTCATGTGCTTAGGAAAAATGGTCTTAAAAATACTGTGAACTAATGTATTTTCATCTTTTGGGAAGTATTGTGAGCCTCATTGCTGAAGATATTTACTAACTCTAGAAGTTTCTAGGATCTTGAAAACATCTGGTGAAGAAGCATTTAATTTGCCATTTATTGTGTTAATTAAGTAGTAAATTTGTGCCACAAATTCAAATTTGATCAAAATCTATTGAAGGCACCAAGCCTTAGACTACTTATAATTCATTTACAGAAAATTTTCTTAAACACAAACATAAAATGAGAGTTCTTAAATAGAAATCAATAGAAGCTGAGTGACAAGAGTAGGCGTTTGGAATTGAACTGGCCTTTGAAACTCTTATTTTAATGTTGTATACAAGCCTGTTCACCCTGTAAGGCAAATTTTATGCTTATACCTAGAGTGTTTTTAGTTACTGCTTTTTTTGTGTATGAATCACGGGTTTTTTTCTCTGTTTAAGCTTCCTATGTTTTTTCTTGGTGCCTATAGGAAATTTGAGAATGAGAGCATAACTGCTCAGTTGATGTCCTAAGCAGTTTAGGACAGAAATAGAAAAAAATAAGGCAAGGTGGTAGTCCTCTTGTATTTGTGTGATCCCCATGGTAGCAGAGAAAACATTTCTATCATCAGCTGAATAATTCACCACATCCATAACTTTACCAAAGGCAAGTGAGTGAGTCAGGAACTTCTGTTGAGGAGTTAGGGAGGGACTTACCTGGGAAGGGATTTGAAAAAATAAAATAAAATTTAAAAATATAGATAGTCCTTAGGGAAGCATTGAGTCAGGATCATGGAATGCTAAGAATATACAGAAATAGCTGTAAGTTCAAACCTGAGACTACTAGCAGTTGTTAAAGCTGGGTCTCTTAAGAGTTTTGATTTGCTGCTCTGGAGTTGTTCCTGGAAGGAGATATCTTTGATGAATACGGAATCTTGGCTGTGTTGTAGATTTCCGTAATCTAATTATATTTTGTTAAGTTTTAGGTCTGGGGTGCATAGTTAATAGCAAATAAGGCTGTACTAGAGTTTGTCTATGAAATCTTGGTATATAAATGAATCTGGGAGAGAGTTACCTCTTTAACAGAGGAAAACAAATTTTTAGGGCTCTTCTTCCATTATGTTTTTGCTGCAGGCAAACTAAGAAATTTTCTTCTGGAAGGCTTAAAAAGCATCTAGATCATATTTTGTAAAGATGAATCTTAGATTTAAAAATCACTTTTCTAGGTCAACAGGAAGAATGTGAAGGAAAGGAGAGTACATCAGTTTATTTAGCATAGAACCTGTAGGTGCATATTTTCTCTAAATCTTTGCATAAATCCATTATTTTAATGATAAAATGTTTTAGTCTTCTCTACAATCATAGGAGTATCAAAGACACTGTGGTAATGGGCAAAGTTGAGAACTCAGTGAGGTCATACCCCACCTCTTCCACCAGAACCTGAGGGGGATGCTCTGCTACTCTTTGATTCTCTTCTTTCTGTGGCTTCTGAGTTATAGCTGATTATTTTTACTTGTATTTTTGTAAATGTAGTATGGGTGTTAAGGGACTTACAGATAGAATGATGACTTGTAGATACTCCAGGGCAGGGGAGGAGGGATGAGATGAAAGGGGGGAGAGGATCTGTGTGGGAGGGAATATTTGCTTGTTTTAGCTGTAATTCTAGATTCATCTGTCTTCATATCCTCAGAACGTCTTTGTGTGAATTAGTCCAAAAGATTTTAGGAACTGTTAAGAAACTTCACTAAATCTGCAACAACTCTGAACACCTCTGTGCTATATAAGTGTGTTCTGTTAAAGTGGAAATTCTGTTTCAGCTGGTGAGAGCTGATCTAGGAGGCTAAAATCAATGGATGCAATAGAAAAAATAGTTAAGCCCAAATGGCAGAGGTTTATTTTAAACTGGATTCGTTTATAGTAGTAATTTAAAACTCTTTACAAGTTAGTTGTGTTTTTGCTAGGTACTCTTCTTTATGTAACAGTCAGGCTAGTAAGAGAAATGAGATGGATATTTTTATTCCTAGTGTGCTTGCTGCTGTTCTGTAGTCTAATCTCTGAAGTGACTGTATGTTTTTGTTGTTACTGCTTTGGGAAACCCTGTAGCTGAATTAGATCAGAGGCACACTTGTGACTTCGGTGCTATACTATTGTGAAACATCAAGTTTTTTTTAATGGTATTCCACTGGAACACAGTGGAGTCTCCATCCTTGGGTGTATTCAAAAGCCGTCTGGACGTGGTCCTTGGCAACCAGCTCTAGGTGGCCCTGCTTGAGCAGGGGAGTTGGACAAAATGGTCCAGAGGTCCTTTCCCACCTCAGCCAG
Organism: Pelecanus crispus; assembly: GCF_030463565.1. NCBI lineage: Eukaryota > Metazoa > Chordata > Aves > Pelecaniformes > Pelecanidae > Pelecanus > Pelecanus crispus. The sequence continues at coordinate 10,893,206 of NC_134643.1, forward strand.
TCTGTTGTTCTGTGATTCTGCAAACATTCCAACAAATCTGTAAAAACATGCTTCTGCCATCTGGCACATGAGTGGCTTGATAATTTTTCAGAAGTAGTATTTGAAACAGTTCACAGAGTCCTTTCCCTCCATGCCTCAAGCTGTTACAAAGACTTTTCTGTGAAGCTTAGGATGTGTTCTTGATCTTAACTGTAGGTGTTATTTGTATCAGATGTATTGGCCAGGGGCTTGTACTGTAAGAGAAGAGAGCACTTATAAGAAAGGCTTATAAACTTTACCTTTCAAGAAGACACCTAAACTGAGATTCAGCTGAAGGCATGGGGACATCTAAATTTTAAGCAAGCTGGCTGGCTGGCTGGCTGGCTTCCCATTTGGTTAATGGAAGCTAACACCAAGCTGGTTAACTTTCTGAGGTATACTCTCCGGCCTTGAGTCATGTGCCCACAGCTAGGTATGTAATGTCATGATTTAATATGCCTTACAGTAGGCTGGCAGACATGCCAGAGGTGCAGCCATGTCACCATCCCTGGAAGCGTTCAAAAAACGAGTAGACATGGCACTTTGGGACATGGTTTAGTATAGTCTACCCTTAATTAGTTTAGTGTGGACTTGGTAATGTTAGGTTAATGGTTGGACTGGATGATCTTAAAGGTCTTTTCCAACCTAAATGATTCTATGATTCTATGACTGAGAATTTCTAAAACCAATTTTTTGTCTTACAAAAGATCTCTGTCTCTCTGCATTGGCAACTGAAATATAAGTACCATATAATATTTTTATGCAAGTGAATCCCATCTGTTTTTCACCTGACTCCCCCTTTATGTTTTATGGACTGGCTCTCCTCCAACTACAATGGGAGTCTGAACACTTTGCTCACATGTAGAGTCTGTATGTAGGTACTTAAATGTAGGCATTCTAATTTAGTTAAATCCTGTCCTAGAATCTAATTGCTTAGTGGAACAATGCTGATAAGGACTCTGATAATCTGAATGCTTATTTATGGAGAGTAAAAACTGTTAAGAGAAGTGGACTTCAGGACCCAAGAGTTTTCCTCCCAGTCCGCTACAGCTAAGGCTGCTGTGGTTCCCTGTTTGAAGTCCACCCAGTAGCGAGGCCAAGCATCAGCAGACACACACTGTGGTGGGTTGACCCTAGCTGGACACCAGGTGCCCACCAAAGCCACTCTATCATTCCCCTTCTCAACTGGACAGGGGAGAGAAAATATAATGAAAAGCTTCTTGGTCAAGATAAGGACAGGGAGATCACTCACCAGTTAACATCACAGGCAAAACCAGACTCAACTTGGGGAAATCAGTTTAACTTATTACCAGTCAAATCAGAGTAGAATAATTAGAAATAAAAAATAAATCTTAAAACACCTTCCCCCCACCCCTCCCTTCTTCCCCAGCTCAACTTCACTCCCAATTTTCTCTACCTCCTCCCCCCAAGCAGCGTAGGGGGATGCGGGATGGGGGTTGCGGTCAGTTCGTCACACATTGTCTTTGCTGCTCCATCCTCCTCAGAGGGAGGATTCCTCACACTCTTCCCCTGCTCCAGTGTGGGGTCCCTCTCACAGGAGACAGTCCTCCATGAATTTCTCCAACATGAGTCCTTCCCACGGGCTACAGTTCTTCACAAACTGCTCCAGCGTGGGTCCCTTCCATGGGGTGCAGTCCTTCAGGAGCAGACTGCATCATGGGAGTCCGGGTTTTATTCTGAATCCTGCTGGTGAAGAGGAAAGGCTTGGGTAGGAGTAGATGAGGATTTCATGAGATCACAGGAATGTTTGAAATTTAGTAGGGTCATGCACATGCCTGGTGTGCTGAGATGGCTGGGAAGAAAGTCTTCAAGAAAGACATGTAGAGGTGAAGAGAAAGGGGATTGCTGCTGATGTGAAGGAGCAGCTTGAATGTGTGAAGCTGTTCTACGGTATGGGCAACAGTGTAGTTGAGAGCTTGCAGGTCAGGATCAGAAGAGAGGCCAGTAAGTGTGACATTGTGGTGGGAGTATGTTACAGACCCTCCAAATCTGGGTGAAGAAATGGACAACCTTCCTTAAATGACTGACCAAAGTCTATGTATTACCGACTGTCCTTCTCGTAGGGGACTAAACCTCCCTGACACCTGACAAAAGGGTGGTACAGCAGGACAGAGGCAATCTCAGAAATTTCTGGAGTATATCATGTATAACTTCTTATAGATGCTGCATGGGACATACTGTTCTCCTGGACATAGCTACCTATGACCTCTGGTGAGCTTGTTGGGGATGTGATAATCAATGACAGGCTTGGCTGTAGTAACCATGAAATTGCAAAGCTCAAGATCCTGAGGGGAGTGAGGAAGGCAAGCTGCAGAACACAGATCCAGAATTTCAAGGAAGTAGACTTGATCTTATTCAGAGAACTGGGAGGTATAATCTGGTGGGAAGCAGTATTGAAGGACAGAGGAGCTCATGAGAGTTAGCAGATCTTTAAGGACAGTCTCCTCCAAACAAAAGAATGACCCATCCTAGTACTCACAAAAATTAGTAGATATATCAGGAGTCCGACTTGGTTAAACAAGGGCCTGACTGGGGTCCAGTGCAAAAAGAACATTTATAGAAGTGGAAGTGAGTGCAGGCTATGAAGGAGGAATTTAGAAACATTGCTTGGGTATGAAGGGATAGTGTTAGGTAAGCCATATAGTGGAAGAGGAACAAATTAGTGATCTCCTGAGTAATCTCAGTATATCCATGGGACTAGAAGGGATGCATCTGTGAGTACTGAGAGATTTGGCCAATGTCACAGTGAGGTCACTCTCAGATGTCCTTGAAAGGTTGTGGATGGAGACTCTGGGAGTTCCCTGATGACTGGGGAAAGGAAAATGCCACAACCATCTTCCGAAAGGGCAAAAATGATAACAAAGAACTAAGGGCGGGTCTGCCTCACCTTCGTTCCTGGAGAAATCATGGAATGAGTCCTCTTGTAAACCATTTCTGGGCAAATGAAGGAGAAGGTGGTGAATGGAAATATTCAGTACAGATGTACAACAGGTAAATTATGCTTTGGCCAAGTTGATTGCCTCTTATAATTAAAAAAACCCTAAGTCTGTGAATAAGGGGAGAACAGTGGTAGGGGTCTTCAGTCTTGATTTTAGCCAGGTCTCCTATAAATCCTTATATCAATGTTGCTACTTTACAGTTTAGATGGGTGGAACACTAAATTGATGAAAAACTGTCTGGATCACTGGGTTCAAAGGATCCTGGGTAATGATTTGTACTCCGTCTGGAGGTCAGCTCAAGTGAAGTTCTTCTGGGGTCTGTCCTGGGACTTACCCTGTTTCATATGTTTATCAGTGACCTAGAGGAGGAGAAGGAATGGACCCTCATCAAATTTGTACATGATACCAAACTGGCAGATGAAGTCAACGTGGTCTATGGCAGTGTTGCCATTTAAGGAGACCTAGTCAGGCTGGAGGAATGGGCCAACAGGAATCTCATGAAATACAGGAAGGATTTGTGCAAAGTCTTGCATTTCAGATGGTTAACAGTATATTGATCTGTATCAAAAGGGTTGTAGCCAAGAGATTGAGGGAACTGATTATTCCTTTCTACTCAGCATTTGTTATATTGCATCTGGAGTGCTGTGGCCACGTTTGGGTTTCTCAGCATAAGAAAGAGATTGACAAACTGGAACAAGTCCAGTGGAGGGTTGTCCAGACTGTTAGGGGACCAGAGCATGTGACCTATGAACAGAGGCTGCGATAGGTTTGTTCAGCCTTATGGAAAGAAGGCTCAGGGTGAATCCTATTGCCATCTTCAAGTTCCTAATGGGAGGAGACAGAGAAAATAAAGCCTGACTCATCCCTGAGGTGCATAGTGAAAGGGTGAGAAGTAACTGAGGCAAGTAGCAACAAAAGAAATTCTGATTAGATATAAGGTTGCCCAGACAGACTGAAATCTCTATCTTTGGAAATACTCATTTTGACTGAAAATGGCTCTGAGCAACCTAATCTAACCTAACCTAATCTAAACCTTGTTTTGAGAGAGGGGTTGGACCAGGTGACCTCCAGAGGTTCCTTCCCACCCTTTCTAAGATAGGGTTTGGACTAAAATGAAAATCAAGGCATTTGGGATGTAGCTCCGCTTTTTATGTTCCTTTATGAGCTAGGAGCTATTTCTAGTGCCAAGAGTATAAAGCCTCTAAGTACATACCTGAAAAGAAGGGTAACCTTTCTTAGTCCTGAATAGATATACTTTCTGGGATAAAGGGTGTTTATTTTGCATGAAATGAGCAGTATCCAGAACCCATTCTAAGAAGGACTTTATAGATCAAAGATAAACCTTTTCTTTTTTGCTCTTCAATTCTACCACAGAGCCCGTTGGTAGCACATGCCAGAAAACTTAGTTAATGTGTATTTAACATGGTCTGCAGTGTGTCACTCAATAAACGGAAAGCAACAGGCAGTACCCATTGGAACTGTGTGTCAGAACACCCCTGTTTATCATTCTACATGTGAGATCCTAAAGAAGGACTCAGGTGCTTAACCTTAATCTCTTATCCTTGGAATTGGTGGCCTTGGCCAATATTTAGTTATATATGATACTTACAGTAAGGCAGGTTTCATCTTCAAGAATCCTATTTTAAGTAAGCTTTCTATACAGATATCCATATAAATCAAATGGACTGATTTTGATAATCCTAATGAACTATTTTTGATAATCCTAATGAACCTTAACATCCACTTCCCTCTCCCCACCATGCATTAACTAATTTAGAAGGGAGGGAAAAGGAAAAAAAAAAAAAAATGTGTTTAAAGTGAAAGCCTGTGCTCTGTGGCACAGGCAACACCTGAACATAGAATCTAAATATGTGCTTCACTAACGAGACTTTGCTCTGTTTAGGCTATGCAGTTTTCATCTTAAGTACCTACTGTGTTCTGGGCACGAAAGAGATAACTGCTTTTAAATTAAATTAAAACTTTCAACACTCTTATCTTACCAATAACAATCCTAAGAGACAGGTCCTGAGAATCTTACTTTTATGCTTACTGATGCAAACCCAATTGAATAAACTGAACACTTTATTCTAATGGGATCTATCATAATTTAATGCTAGTGATGGTTCAGATCTTTCCCTGAGTTCTTTCTAATTGACTACTTTTGCTCTTGAATTGCAATAATCCCAGCTCTGACTGTTTCACCATACAAGCAAATAAAAATTGAGCTCTTTGTGATGCTGTCGGTACCACTGTTAGTTGCACTCAACTAGTGCAGGTGGATAAACTCAACTTAGAGGAAGCGGCTGGAGAATGACAGGACAAAACTACATACTGCTGTTGTTGCAAGGGATTTAGGATACAGGCGTTGAGATTATTAAGGGCTTTTTTTGTCCCATTCTTCAGTTTAAGATGCAAATCACTATTTGTGTATTAGAAGCATTGATTGCAAATAAACATAAGATTTTTAACATTGTGACTAATCTATACTGTGGGAGTCCATATTGTGAGCATATCAGCATTGCTGTGCTGTAGGCAGTTGGCAGACCTTCTTGTTTTGTTTAAACAAGCAAATCTGGTTGTGAGATTGCTAGGGTAACTTAGTCAGGTGTCTATGCACTGGCTATTCACTAGGATAAAGTGCATCTACCAATCCTGTTTCGACTGGACTGATGATAATGAGGCTAAAATATCTGCAGTGGTTGTTCAAAAGTGATTTGTTTAATAATAAATAGGATACTGTAACATTAATGGTATTGTGTCAGAGTGCTTGGTATCCCCCAAAAATGGACATTCAGGAACTCTGGAATACTGCAAATAATTCTGCCCAGCGTGTTTTCTCTTACCTGTGTGTTTTTATGCTATATTCAGTCTTTTTTTAATTTTTATTTTTCCTTAAGTGGGTGGTTTTTTGCAGGCTCTTTGGAACAGGGTAACTCACTCCTCCAATGGTTTCTCAACCTGCATGTCCAACGTGATGGAATAGAAAATTCTGTGTAGAGAGAGTACTATGTATTTGAATAGAACAGCAGTACACAATGCTTTGCAAGTTACCTTGTTATAATCCTTTACGGGTTGTTTTGGTGACTAGTAAGTCAAGTGAGACTGTAGATTCATTATGACCTTGAAGAACATTTGCTGTGCAGTTCTCAGCCAAACTTTGGTTGGTATGTATATAAGAATAGTTTTGACATGGAATTAGTACTTGTGAGAGAAGAAGCCTTACTCTCCTGTGCTGTTGTTTTAAAGCATACAGCCATTTAGTGTAGAGAGTGTACGCATTTGTTTCCGCTCCTGAATAGGTATTTCATATAAGCTGCACCAGTGAGCTGCCTCGTACACTAATGCACCTGTGGCACATACAGGTGCACATAGAAACGTGTAGTTTGAAGCATCATGTGCTTTTGGCTTATGCGCTTATATAGACAAAACTTATGTCATATTTGAAATGATTACTTCTTAAGTGTTGCACAAGATTTTTCCAGAAAACAGATTCATACTTTTTTATTTCATCCTTTAACAACTTAATCAGGTTTTTTGTATTGTACGAATTCCACTCAGTATATTGAGTCAACATGATTTTGGCGTGTCCCCCACCATTTAATCTCTGCTGCAGTGTGCTCACTTGCATTCTAAGATGGTGAAGAGGAGAGGATGGCAAGCATAGCTGTGCAACTGATTGCACTATGGTATTCTGTATTTTCCTATATTTTTATATCTTTATCGAATGTATTGTGTTAGCTGTCTGGAAAGAGCTATCCTTAAGATGCGTTGCTCGTTCTGCAAAGTAGATGGACCGAACTGTTGGACGCAATCTTAGCCATGTCTTTTAAAGTCAAAGTACCCTCCACAGTCTCTGTATCTCCAAAATGGGGTAAGTAAATATGATAGCAGCACTGTAACATTTAGCTAGGTATTTGTACAAATTAGAATATTAAATCATTAAGGTGTAAAGTGTTATAAATATGTTTATGCAAATTCTAGCTCCTCTTTACCTTCCTCTGTGGTACTGATCAGTACAGCTTCTGTTAATCGTTAATGATTAACGCACCTTCTTCCTCCTTCACTTTTATCTGGGCATAATGCCAGGCATATTATGAAGATATAAGAGTTTGCCTTCCCCTCCCATTTTGCCAGCTCACGCCAAGGTGTTACTGACCTCTTACTCCTTTCTTCTGATGATCTTAGTATTACTTCTCCAAATTCTATGCACTAAATGGCTTTTTCTCCCCTTTAAAATATAAAAAGTACATCTATACAAAGTAGCCTACCGATGAGAAGATTGGATGTCTTTAGTGCTGTTAATCAGTAAATTAATTTCAAGCACTCATTTTAGTGCTGAAGATACACCCTTAACTGAGATTCACTTGCCCCAGATCAGATTCAGCACTGGCAAAAGATGAACTAGCATCCTTGTGCTGCTTCTGCCTACTCGGCTCTAATTTGGACGGGCTCCTTTGGAGATCTGATGCATCTAGTTTGCATACCAAACTGGTCAGGCCCAGATGAAAGTACTGCGTTACTGATATCATGCAGTCCTTAGTCTGAATGAAGTTACTTCACTTAAAATACACTGTGCCTTTGTTTTGCAGGGATAATAATACCATGCATGGACTCAATGTTGTAAAATATATAAGTGTTTGTGGATTGTGCTGATCTATTTTGGATTCAAGCAGATTTACAAAATTCTACAAAAGCTGTAAGCGAGCCCTAAAAAGGTAGTTGGATTTGCCTCTGTTCATGATTATCCTTTTTATATTACCTAGTATCTGAGGGGAGACAACTTGCTTCTGTATCTCTGCCTCCAAATTTACATGCAGACTTCTAATCTGCATGTACTTTTTAAGAGACTGTTTTATCTCTGAATGGTTTTAATCATATTTTTCAGTGCCAGTGATTAAGAAAATACATTTTTTTAATAAGAGTATTTAGTCTGACACCACCAAGCTGTTTCTCGCAAGTTAGACGTTATGACTTTTGAGAAAAAGGCTGATTCATTTGATAAGTCTTCTTTCCCTGCTACAACAGAATGTTACGCCTCATTAGCTTGTGAGTTTCATCAGTAACACCAAAATGAGAGAGTTGGTGTCACTTTTGGACAGACTGTGAAGTATATAGGGAGAAAGATGTGGAAATGATGGGATGTAGGCAAAACAGGCCTGCAGTGGAACTTCTGGGACAGATAACTATTGATTTCATGTTGTTTCATAAGAAAAGGTAAATGTCATAGAACTGTGAAAAGAGCCAGTTTCCACAAAAATCCCTAAGATATTTGAAATCATAATCATTTTAAGGTGACATCTTTGGCTCCGGTGAAGCCAATAGTGAACTTCCCACTGAAGGTCGTATCTCATCCTGTGCCTCCATTTGGGCTCAGCTTACTTCCTTAGGCTTATATGGCTCTTTCCTCCTATCCTCTATCTCAGGACATGCCAACAGTGAAATAGGAACGGTGTATATAGTTTTGATCAGTAAGCACTAGCAAAACTATTTCCCTGGTTTTAATTGTTTTATTGAGTGAATTTAAGGTGTTTTAATCTCACTTGTTTGTCTGCATCTGTCTCTGACATATGCCATCTGTTTTTAAATGTAAGATGACTTCCAGGTCTGAGTCAAAGGCTCTAGTTACTTATTTTGGCTTTGAATAAAGAAACATAGGGTGTTTGTTTGTTTAGAAGAATTGCATTTGGGAACTTAGTAAACTTCCAGACTACCGAGCTAAAGGACAGGAATACCACCCTCCACAGAATATTTAAGTATGTGTGTATATTTAAGTGAATGAATGCTTACATTAGTATGTATCAGAAAACCAAATGCTTTCACTGATTGAATCCCTCTTTCCCCATCTTTGTTGTGCATTTGTCTTCTTCCATGCAGCAGTACTTTGCACCTCCATTCATACCTAACTACATGATACTCACTGGTGCTAAATGAATAGGGATGTGTTTTGTCTCCCTCTGCGACCCTTAACTGAAATTTGTTGCTTTCCTTCACATGCCAAGTAAATCCACCTTCATTCAGGTGTGACTGTGTTGTGTGTCACCTCTTCCACAGGCCCCTCTGATGCCTTTACCTAGAACACGGTGTGAATGGGCATCCACTTACACTCATCTCATGCTATTCCACTTAGAGGATTTTCCCTCTGTGCTTTATCATGTTCTCTGCTGAGATGTTCTTTTGATGCATAACTTCAAGTCACTTGAAAGGAAAATAGGAAGCCCCCAGCTGCTACTAGTTTCATCATTTATTGTGAACCAGTCCTGGAAAAAATGGTCTCTGATTGTTACAGTACAGGAGTACTATAAATATTTGGATGGCATCGTTAGGTAGGTCATTTTGGGGGCTGATGTGCATACAGCTGTGTCTGGAGAAAAACAGTAATGGTGCTACAGGATACAAGCAGGAGCACCAAATGCTCTCACATCCCTGTAGCTAAAACAGCTGATATTTGTGAAGATCTAGCTGTTTAACAAACACATTGGAATATTGAAAATACAGCCACAATTTAGTAAGATCTTTAGGAAGGATTTAGGAAAAATTTGGCCCCCAATCAGTGAGTCAGGAAAACCAGTGGCAAAGGACATAGAAAGGCCGAGGTACTTAGTGGCTCTTTGCCATGGCTTTTATGGGTAAGGTTTGTCCTCTAGTCTCCCAGGTCCCTGACCGAGCATCAGGGTGTGTGGGAGCGAAGCATGACCTGTCGTAGAGTAAGACAGACTTAGAGAGCACTTAAACCAGTTGAATATGCAGAAGCTCATGGGACTAATGGGGTGGGTCAAAGGGTGCTGAGGGAGATGACTGATTCTATTGCAAAGTCACTCTATCATCTTCAGAAGGTCATTAGGAAAGTCCCCTAATGACCAGAAAAAGGCAAGCAGTGCACCTGTCTTCAAGAAAGTGGATCCACAAGAGACCTACCAGGCAGTTAGGCTAACGTAGCTTCCTGCAAAGGTTACAGGGCGATTCCTCCTGCAAGCCATGTCCAAGTAGACGAAGGACAGGAAGGTTATTGGAACAGACAGCATGTGTTTACCCCAGGCAAATCACACTCCATCAGGCTTTCAGCGCAATCAACTATAATATCCTTATAGCCAAATTAGTGAGACTTGTACAGTGGATGCAAAATAGACTGAACTGTCAGGCTCAAATGGGTTATGGTTAGTTGTTTCAAGTCCAGCTGGTGGCATGCTACTAGTTGTACCTTTCTGACTAATAATATTCAATGTCTCTGTTAATGATGTGGGCAAAGGCATGGAATACACCCTCAGCAAGTCTGTGAATGATGCCAGCTCAGAGAACGGTAGATACACTGAAAGGCAGGGCTGCTGCTTGCAGGGCCCCTGACAGGCAGGAGGATGGGCTGGCAGGAACCTCATGAAGTTAAACAAAGGCGAGTGCAGAGTCCTATATTTGGGAAGGAATAACTTCATGCACCAGGACAGGCTGGCCCAGAAGCAGCTTTGCAGAAAAAGTCCTGGTGGGTGAGGAGGTGAGCGTGTTTCAGCAGTATGCTGCTGTGGTGAAGAACGCCAATGGCAGACTGTACTACCTCCAGTGTGGCCAGCGGGTTAAAGAGGGTGATTCGTCTCAACACGTTCAGTAGCTGTGAGACTGCATGAGGAGATGCATCCAAGCTTGGGGCTCACCAGTCCTGAAACAACACTGACATACTGGAGCCAGTCACCACAGGGGTGGTCAGATACCGGGATAGGGGCCCGGGGGGGCTGTGAGATCTCCACCCATAGAGACATTCAAAACTCGGCTGCACCACGGCCCTCAGCAAACCTGACCTCGTTGGCTCTGCTCTGGGGGGTTGCTGGATGGATGTGCTGCAGGCGTGCCTGCCAGCCTCCCTCGCTTCGTGCTTCGGGCGCGCTAGGCTCCGCCACGCTCTGGCTGCTGGCGAGCACACCCTTGCTTGCAGAGGGAAGGAGAACGGGAGGCAGTACCGGCGCGGGTGGGCGCCGGATCCCCGCCGCTCTGTAGGAGGGCCGGCCGGGAGCCCGCCGCGGCCACGACGCCTCCGCTCTCTTCAGAGGCAGCGGCGGGACCGGGCTGCTGGGCCCGGGCGGCTCGGCTCGGCTCGGCGCGGGGGCCGCTGAGCGGGGCGGCGGGGCCGGGGCCGTGCGCGGGGCCTTTAAAGGCCGGGGCGGGGCGGGGCGCGGGGGCCCCGCCCGGAGCATGCGCTGCGCGGGGCGGTGGCGGAGCGCGGCGGGCGGCGGGCGGCGGCGGCGCCGCACTTCCCCGGCAGCCGCGGCGGCAGCAGCGAGCCCGGCCCCGGCCCCGGCCCCGGCCCCCAGGCTGCCGCCGCCGCGCGGGGCCGTGCTGGCGGCCGCCGAGCCCTGAGCGCCCGCCGCTCCGCTCCGCCCCGCCCCGCCCCGGCGAGCCGCCCCCCGGCCCGCTCGGCGCCCGAGGGGAGAGGAGGCGAGCGCGGAGCCGCGGCGGCCATGGGCAACGAGGCGAGCCTGGAAGGCGGCGAAGGGCTGGGCGGCTGCCCCGAGGGGGCGGCGGCGGCCGGGGATGGCGGCGGCCCCGCGGCCCCCTTGCAGCGCCTGGCCCCGGCCGGGGTGGAGGCGGACCTGAGCCAGCTGAGCGAGGAGGAGAGGAGGCAGATCGCCGCTGTCATGTCAAGGGCGCAGGGGCTGCCCAGAGGGAACCTCGCCGGCGCGGAGCCGCCTCCCATGCAAAGGCATGCACGGAAAAATCTCCCTTCTCCCGCTCCTCCCTTCCCCCCTTCTCCGTCTCCTCGCGGCGGGGCGGGGGGCGAGTCGCGGTACGATCGCGCCGCAGCGGGAGCAAGCGTTGCATTTTGCTGGCGGAGGGAGGGAGGGGAGGGGGCGGCTGCGCGGGCGCGGACGCTGGGCTGGAGCCTGCACTCTCCGGCTTTTCCCACTCCGGTGGCTTCCAATAATAACGAGGGTCCCCGGTTCCGGTGGGCTGCGCCCTCTCCCCTTGCCTGCCTTCGCCCCGATCCGGAGCGCGGGCAGCGGCTGCGTTAGGGAGGGGGAGATTTGCAGGCAGCGTTTGGGTTTTCCCTGCCTGCGTGTGTGTGCGCTTCCCGGGGCTGGAGTGCCCCGCGGCTCGGCAGCAGGGAGCCTCTCCCCGGGGCTGGCGGGCTCTGTGAGCTGCTCTTGCTGGAGAGGGAGATTCTTGTTGAATCTTGCAAAGCTTTTGGGCGTAATGTATTTGCTAGCCATTCCTCTGCCAATTTTTAACCTCTACAACTATCATTTGGCTTCATTAAATAGTCACGGATCGAGGTCTGTTTCAGTCTGTTCCCCCCCCCCCTTATTTTTCTTTCCGATTTTTTTTTTTTTTCCCTTTTTTGCTGAAAGGGGAAAGAGAGGCAAAATAATGAACTGTTCGCCGCGGGTTTCAGTACTCTGGATAGCGACGGCCGTACCTCGTTGTGCATCTGCCAAGGCGAGGGTCCTTTCCTTCCCCGTTCTTCCCCTGCCCCTTAGCCGTGCGCCGCCCGACGCGCAACAAGCCCGCTCCCCCGCCCCGGCCCGGGGGCCGCTGCGCTCCGCGGCGCCGGTGCCGGTGCCGGTGCCGGCCTTCCCCGCCCGTGGCCGTGGCCGCGGCCGCGGTCCGGAACTCGCCGGCGTCCCCCGGCCGCCATCCAGGGCCGGCGTCTCGGCGGCTCTCCGCCTCCGGGCTGGGTGTGTTTGTCTTGAAGGAGGATGCTGAAAGGAGCCTCCTCGACTGACTGTTCAGCACGGTTCGTGTGCGTTGACCTCACCCCAGGCAAATGCATATTGAGTTTATATAATATCAGGTTTATATAAGTGAATTCTAGAAGAAGAGGAGCAAGGAGGGTGGGACTAAATTCATCCTTGGGCAAACTACTGAAGTCATTGGGATTATACCTGAGATGACGGTCTCCATTTTTTAAAACTGGAAACCAAATCTTCCTATTTTATGTCTTGCAAAATTATTAAACAGGTATTAACACTGTATGTAAAATATAATTTTCCATGCAGTTCAGGGCTCTACCCAGCTTCTATAGATGTTAATGGGGAAAAAAATAAAAAACCACATTGGTTAGTTCTGTGAAACTAAGCTCAAAATCCCTTTTGTATAACAGTCTATGAGCAAAGACCCAGAGACTTTAAAAGTTTATTGTTTCATGCTAATGTTCCAGTAAAAAGTAAGATAAATGTCCTTGAAATATTTTAGAATAGGCTAAACTCATTGCAATGTGAATATTTCTGCATTTATAAATGGCTGCTTTCGTACAAACACATTTATGATATCAGAAACTACTTTGATCTTGTTAGCATACCATGCTTTCACTCTCCGTTTAAAGTAAAGGCACTCTATATTTGTGAATTACAGCCTTTTAACTTATAGTCAAAGTTGACATTTTAACATTCAGTGCAATAACCTATCAACTAGTTTCTCTTGTGGGTTTGTAGCAGTTCCCATCATAGCATCTTTGTGCCTGTGACACTGTAATGAGGTTACTGCTTCTCTCTGCTCATTTTGTGGCTTTACTTGCTCCTTTTGCACACCTCTCTTTGCTGTTGAGATCTGTGAAGAATGATGGGAATAATTATTAAGAACGTGATCCAAACCCTTGGAGTAAGACTCAGAACTAAGGACTAAGGATCAGCCTCTTCCAGACTTCAACTTAAGTAAAGAACTAGCCGCTGAGACTCGGATTGCTTAGCTTCAAGCGTTTTTTTAGTCTGTATGGCCAAAGAAATCAGATGTGGAAAATACCTCTTACCTGATGCTCTACAGCTCTTGTTCCCAACAGCTTTTTTTCTAGTGTGGTTATGCCAGCCCAAACGTTAAGTGACTGAAATAGTGATCAGAAGAGGAATTCTGGCTTCCAGTTTATATAGCCTTGCATTATGAAAGTGTCCCTGTTACATTGTGTGTTGGTTTTTTTTTCATGTTAACTGGATTTTTCCTCTGTGATATCCATGATAAAATTAGCTGTTACCTAGTCTTACCTGAGACTAATAATTGTTTCCTATTCTAAATGCTTTCATTCCCCTCCCAAAGTAATCCCAAGTTTTGAAGTGTACAAATTTCTCATGATTGATGATATCCTGAAGTAACAATTTTTGCAACTACAGACTTTTTAATAGTAAGTAATGTATGTACCAGGAAACATAGTTGCGTCTTTACCACCATAAAATACATGCTGTAGCTTCTAGGGCTTCTATAGGCTTCAAGCTTTTAAGTCTTAAAAAATGCAATAGCTAAATAAATGCAATTAATATTTATTATGCTTTTTTAATACAAGCATTTAGATCTAGAGCACCTAAAGTGAGCTGCCTAAACGAAATGTACCTTTTTAATTTTTTTTTCTTTGAACGTTTTATTCTCTAGGTTCCAGCTTAGCATCTATGGAAATCATTCTATCCTATTTCAATTACCTGTCTTCAGAAAATCATGGTTAGGAAGTTTAGCTGAAACATACACAGCCAATTTGTAAGCAAGTTCCAGTTGTTCTAGCTTCACTGAATGACTCTGTAACTGTGTCAGTGTCCACTTGCTGAGGAATTGTTCCACAACATCTGAAAGGATTAGATGAACAAACTGAATATATGAACCATCTAATGCAGCTGCGTTTCTGAGGTTTTTTTGTTGTTTTTATTTTTTCTTTTTTCAGTTTATTAAGTTGTTCACAATAGATGTTAACAGAAAAAAAATTGCTGCATTTTGAGAGGAAATGCTAAGAAGTCTTACTGAGTGTCACACTTCTAAAGTATGTTTGTGGTGTCTTTTCCAGAAGTAGTATGTATTTTTGTTAATGCCATCACTCTATTGACTTAAAAAAAAAAAAAAAGAAAAAGAAAAAAAAAGGAAGTAAGGAAGTTAGCCACCAGAAGTATGTGTAAGTTTATACATATCTTGTCTGTAGATATGAAAAGATCTAACTATCTTAGAGAGTTGGGTAGTTATTGTTAAAAAGTCATGCCTTTTTAAATAGGTTTTTATAGTTGTGGCATTCAAGAACTAGACCAGTAGTCTTTTTGCTAAGTCTCCTCTTGACTCCAAAGTAAGCTTTGATTTGGCTGTAATATTCATGTAAATGAATAAAGATGAGCTCTGTGAATCAAGGCCAAAGTGAGGAGAAACATAGCAGCACAAGGAAAAGAATTAGGTGAGGGAGGACTAAATGGTTTTGCTTGTTGAGTCTGGATTGAAGACTTTAAAACAATGGTAGGTTTTTCATGATTCAAAAGCTTTAAAAATATGAAAATTCTTGTCAAATAAAGACAAGTTTGGGGTTTTTTTTAGGATTTCTGATTCTCTAGACTAATTAAAATTGTTCAATGTCAGTCTGTAGCTGGTTGTAAAATAGTTCTAGAAAAGCAGGCTCCAACTTCCAGCTACCTAAAACTAAACGGAGCAAGTCCTGACTTCTGGCAGCAGTAACATTTCTCAAGGAGCTTGTGTTTTCAAGTCTTTTTCTTCCACTAGTTAACCATGCTCTGTCTCCATTGCTTAGAAACATTGTTATGCATGAAGGCAAGACAAGTCTGGTCTTCAGAATACACCAGCAGCCTTGGAGAATCACCTGGGGTTTTTATTTCCTAGATTAATGGGTTTTAATCTCGTTTCAAGTCCTGACATCTGACCAGGTGGAAATTTATGGAGCACATTATTTTGACAAAAATGAAAGCTGGAGAACTCTGTTCCAACAGGGATCCACAGTTACTTCTTGTTAATGTCCAAGTTCAGTTTCTAAAAACAGTTTTAGGTTGGTTGGTTTTTGGGGTTTTTTTCCCTTCCACCTTCACACTGTAAGGTTTGGGCATGGTTTCCTGTTTTCCTGACCTGAGTTTTTACAGTACCATTGATCCTTATCTTTTTTTCTCTTGTCACTCCTGGTGTTGCTGAATGAAGCCTTCCAACATTTTAAACACTTGCAAACATGAACACTGGAAGTGTACCAGACTGCCACTAATAGAATAGTTGAAGTTATTTCACTTAGTAAGCAGTACCTCTTCAGATAAACCTAGAGTGCTTATCTAAATAGCAAGAAACAGAACTGCAGGTAGACCTACCTGGTTGCTAAAGTATAAAGTTGTTCTTTTAACAAGCAAAAGTGCCAAATATTTGAAGGAATTAGATTATCATTGGGATTTTCTGAATTATCCTCTGTACGAATAATGAGTTAATCAATGTTCACTGATGCCAATGGAAACACTTCTACCCACTTCAGTGGAAGAATGGGGAAGGGTAAATGGAGTTATGGAAGGCTGGAAATAGTTTCTCCTTAACAAGCATTTCATGTGGAAATTTCTAATTTACAAATTTCTAATTTACAAAAACATCAGAAACAAGTGAGAAATTCTCCTTCATGTGAGAAAATCATGCTGTGAGAATTACAAGCACAGAAATGGCTACCACTTAGCTTTGTCCTTTTATATTGCCATTGCTAGGTATGTAATGAAAACTCTAAATATTAAATCAGAAATAATAGTAAACCCATGGTAACATTAAAAGTGTAAAATAGATTTTTCAGTGTGTCCACTATATATGATTCTGCAGACTTCTGATAAAACTCTTAAACAGAATTGTGTGTGGGGTTTGTTTATGGTTTTGGGGTTTGTTTTGTTTTGTTTTGTTTTTTGTTGTTAAGGAATACAGTTAAATGTAATGAGTGATTTTTTTTTTTTTTTTTATTTTGCTCATGAATGCCCAAGAAGAAATGTCACGTCTCGAAATACAAGTTCACAGTTAACCAGATCTCTCAAAGTGAAAACTGAAAATTTTATATTTGCAACACTGTTGTGTCACTGAACAGAACACTGTATCTTCCAGCAAAGGCACAGTGATAGCACTGAATAGAATATTTTACTACATCCTTTAGCAATAGCATTGAATACAATATTATTTCCTCCATCTGCAGCTGAGTATAACAACAAGTAGAGACTATGCTGCATATGAAGACATGATCTTGATTTTGGTTCCTACATTCTTAGTTTTATTTTCTCCTATGTGAAAACACAGCAAAATGCTACTGTTAAAGAATTGGGAAAAATCCCGACGTAATGGGAGATTTATTGCTGGGCAATGTGAATTGTTGGGATGATGCTGGGAGGAAGCTCTATAGTAGTTCTGTTTAAAAAGAAAAAAAAAATGCTTCGGGACTAACTCTGTGAACTGTCATGTCATCTGTTTTATCTGATTGAAAATTCTTCTAATTTTTGAGTGGATGGGTGGCAAAGTAAATACTTTAAAGAGAAGTATATACTTCTTAACGTACCTGGATTTTAGGAGTTTAAGTCCCTGCTGCATATTGGATTGTAAATATATCAAAATTTTGTACAAGTAGCCAAAACACAAGTACATAAACATTTTGAATCGTGCAGCGTTTTTCTTGTATGGCTGTGCTTTGATCTGCTAATTTTCTGACACCTCTGTTTCTTTTAGTTTTCTCTGTCTCCCCATGTTTGTATCCCAAGGGACAGAGTGGAGAATTAGTAATTTGCACTTAGGTAAAATAGGAAGTTGTAGCTCTGAGTTCTTCAGATTTCTGAAGAGAAAATTATGTGGTTAAACACTGTTGTCGTATGAGATTATTTTCTAAATAATAAATTAGTCTATGAATACTTGCATAAGTTTTTATAGAACAATAATTTTTATTCAAATACTTTTTACATGCACCTTATGTTATAAGCTGTGGTCTTGCAAACACTTAAGCACCTGAGAAACTTCATGGTGTTACCAGAACACTTCCAGGGTCACAGATACATCTTATTTTATCTCATTTTTCTAGTACTCTGCATTATTTTAATTTCGTTACATTTTCTGTCTGCAGACATCCTGAGCTTGATACAAACCACCATCCCAGGCAACCAGGTAAGCCTCCAGATCCAGGACCACCGAGTTTAAGTAAAAGCAGAACAGTAGATGTGCTGAAGACAGAGCAACGGGCACCTGGACGGAGCCCTTCTTCTATTAGTCTAAGGGAATCAAAATCCCGGACTGATTTTAAAGAAGATCAGAAGCCAAGTATGATGCCCAGTTTTCTCTCAGAAGCCAATCCATTGAGTGCAGTCACTTCAGTTGTGAACAAATTCAATCCTTTTGATTTGATATCAGATTCAGATGCAGCCCATGAAGAAGCCAGTAGGAAACAAAAAGTCACCCAGAAAGAGCAAGGGAAAGCTGAGGAGCAGAGGGGCCTTGCAAAACATCCAGCTCACCAACAGTCTCCAAAGCCAGCTGTTCAACAACAAGGATCTGTCAGACCTGCCCCCCAGCAAACTGAGTCTTCCAAACCAGTACCTCAGCAGCAGCCTGGGGAACCAAAGCAGGTTCAGAAGCCAGGCCCTGGTCACCCAGCAGACTCCAAGCTAGAACAAGCAAAGCAACCACCCCAGCCACGAGGACCACAAAAATCTCAGCCCCAACAGTCAGAGCCAACAAAGCCTGTTCAGCAACAAACTCCTGCAAAACCTCCATCAGGCCCAAAACAACCATCGCCACAGCAACCAGACAATGCTAGAACGTCATCCCAAGCACCACCTCCCACAAAACCATCATCGCAGCAGCCGGGACCTGTAAAACAACCATCTCAACAGCCGCCACGGCAGGGAGGACCTGTAAAGCCATCTTCTCAGCAAGCAGGGCCTCCAAAACAGCCTTCTCAGCAACCTGGACCTGAAAAGCCATCTGCTCAGCAAACAGGGCCTGCAAAACAACCATCGCAGCCTGGACCTGGGAAGCCACCTCCGCAGCAAACAGGGCTTGTAAAACAAGTGCCACCACAGGCAGGGCCTGCGAGACCATCTCAGACTGCGGGGGCCACAAAGCCCCCGGCACAACAACCAGGACTTACAAAACCACCTGGCCAGCAACCAGGGCCTGAAAAGCCCTCGCAGCAAAAGCAAGCCAGTGCAACCCAACCCGCTGAGTCCGCCCCGAAGAAAACCTTCTGTCCTCTTTGCACAACCACTGAACTGCTGCTGCACGCTCCAGAAAAGGCCAACTACAACACCTGCACACAGTGTCATACTGTAGTCTGCAGCCTGTGTGGTTTTAATCCTAATCCTCATCTAACGGAGGTGAGTAGTTTTTAAACTGATTTTCACTTCCAGAGCACAAAATGAAGCTTACCTTCATTATGCTGAAACATCAGCTGTGTTATAATGTATCATCATGACCACTTAAGGCCTTAACAAGTTCCGTGAAAAAATCATGCTATTTGGGAAAACTGTTTACAAGTAAAAGGGCATAAAATTGGGGAAAAAAGAAAGTAATGGTTCTCTGTTTGTACAGTGTTTAGAATTGTGTTCTCATTTCCTCATATAAAAAGAGGATGAACCCCAATGTAACTTTTTGCCATTTTGCTTGATTTTAACCACTTGCTGTCTACATTTATAATTTGACCACAATAGTCATGTGCTAATATGTCTATAAACAAGTAAAATTTGCTGCTATAAGAAGCAACTAAGCAAAAAAAAAAAAAAGAAAATGACTCTTCATAGCCCCAGTGTGTGTGTTGGAAAAGGATATGGGGTGGATTTCCTTTGTAACTGTGTGAGTGTTCATTAGCTGAAAGCCTGAGTCATGAGTTTTGACGTAGTGATACTCAGGTTATTTCATTTTTGTGGGATGCTAAGAAAGAGATCTCTGTGGACTATTTCTAATGTTGATCATCGTTCTTGCTGTAATTATATAACACAGAAATGGCACAGAAAGGAATATTAGGACTTCAGATGAACTTCTTTTAACCTATGTTTGCGGTAGCTTGATTTGTGTGCTTATACATATCCTTTACTTGCTCCGCGTGGGAATAAGGCTTCATATGAATGTCTGATCTCTTCTTATTGCTTGAACAGCTTCTCATACATCCTGATATGCCTATTTTAAATTTGCAATGTAGTTTGGGTTTGTTTTCAGTACCAACACTTTTATCAATTTATAGAAGTTCAGGCATAGCAGACCTGGCACCAAAGACTAGTGATAAATAGCCACAAGGGGTATTTGGGAAGCTTATTTTTGTCTTTGTTTGGTATTAGTTTAGCTGATCAGAGATGCTGATAGGAAGAAGTAAAGGCTACTACTATCTATATTTTGAATCTGACAAATAATATCCCTAGGTTTAAAATTAAATCAAAGAATCACTGAGGCTGGAAGGGTCCCCTGGAGATCATGTAGTCCAACCCAAAGTAGGGTCACCTAAAGCAGCTTGCTCGTAGTCAGTTTCAAATATCTTCAAGAATGAAGGCTTCACAGCCTCTCTGGACAACCTGTTTGCTCAGTACCGCAACGATTTAAGAACATTACTAGCACTTAGATTTCTTTTTAGTGCACATGTTTATTAGCGATACTTTTAGGTGGGTAGCTGGTAATGAACAGCAGGCTTTTTGCATCCGGCAAGTATATTATTTATTGATTTGCTGTTAAAATTGCGGATTTAAACTTGAAAGACTAATCACAGTGACCATTGGTAGTACATTGCATCGTTTAGGAGTGTACTCTCTTGTTTGAGTTTAGGGAAATTCAGGATTGAGATAGTTGGCATTAATGCTTGGACTGGAAAAGGAGTGACTTGAATAGCAGTGTGCAGAAATTTTAGAACATCTGCAACTAACTAGGTGCTCAAAGATTATATTATCAGGGCCTGTACGAGGAAAGGTCATAAAGCATGTCATTCTGGACAGTTTGGGGTAAAAAAAGGTATATTTATGTATAATGGACAAGAAACGTGATGCATTGATGTTAAAGTCAGAGGAACTTTTGTAAGAAAACTTTACCTTCAAGTTCTGACAGAATGTTTTTATACTAAAATTTCTTACAATTATTTGTGGATGCCTAATTGTTTATTTCCATAGTGTGCACCTGGAATCTCTTGGAGCTCCAAGCTTGTCTTCCTTTAAAAACTTCAGATTTCCCATGGAAATGTTCAACAACTTGGTATATTCAAATGAAATGGATTTTGAGATAGAGAGGGAGAGAGAGTTTATGTAAGAAGATCTCAAAGTATTTGGAAATTCCATGAATAACTACTAGTTTTTGAAGTGGGTACTCTACAAGTGTGAAATTCAGGATTTTAAGACAATAAATACAGCTGCATTTAAGACTGACTGATTGCATACATATGTAAAAGCAGATTTGAATTTCATATTACACGTTGATATAAACACAGGATATGCATTTATTTCATGATGAAATCATTTCAGTAAATGAAGGTATTGGACATCTAATTTATTCAGCTATTAGTTCCAATCTCCTGACTCCCACTCAGACTTTCCTCATTTGCTCAGCTTTGCACCACCAGCTGTCTTGCTGAAACTTCATTGTGGGTGTCCTGCTCCAATCTGCAGTGAAGTGCAACGAAAATCACATCTGACTTTATTACTGAACAGTTGGAGCAAAGTAATAGAACCTGCTCTGGCACATACAAAAGTTTGACTTATTTCACCTGCAAAGGTTCCCACTTGAGTTATTCTCAAACTTACATTCTAGTTTCCCTTTCTTTTCGATATTTAGATTATTAACAAAAGTTTCTGATTCCTACTTTACAATTGTTTACACATTTCTTGCTGTCTAGCATGAAAACCATGGTTTGTGTCTCAGCTCTCAGTTTTCTTGATTACGGTGCAAGTTTTTTTCTTTCAGCTTCTCTTATTTTAAATTCTCCTAAAGTGTTATTGACCAAAAGTCTTTGTCTCTTACCCATGCACTTACTGACTATATTTTATTGCCTATTATTGTTATACTTTGAGTTTTACTGCTGTTCTTTTTGCCAAGTTTCATGATTCTGTAATCCTGTGTTGTGACTTTACCATGCCCTTTATAGCTGCTGTTTTTATTGCTTATGTTAAAACACATTACTGATCAGAAAGCAGTAACTTCAAATTGGATGTGGGGAGAATGAAAGGCATTTATTTAGAAAAGGATTCATACTACTTTTGTTCTCTAACATTTTCCCCTGTACAGCTGCTTGAACTACCACCTTAAGATATTCTTTTTACAAGTTTCTTAAAGGATAGTTCAGTCTTCATAACTAACAGAGTGAATTACTTTTCTAATACAGATCTTTCTAAATTTCTATATATTTCTAGCTGATTCTGGAAAGAATATAGCAGGCTTTACAAACTGGCTCAGGAAGTAGACTGCATGCATTGTAAAACCATTACAAAAAGTACCGATTCTTTAAATTTTTATTAATTCTTTTCATTTAAACCTTTATTTAAAATGCAGCAGTACATGCACTCTGTTTTAACTTGCTAGAGAGAACTGTGTAACTAAGAGCAGAAAGTGATACCTGTATTGCCACAAGGTCAGACCCCTTGAACTATTTCTCTGAACCATCTGACATTGCGGTCCCCTTGGGGAAAAGGGGTGGTTGGTATCTTGCTTTTGTACAGCAGTCTAGAGAGAAAGCACACCATACATAACGTGTTTCAGTAACATATGTCTCTCTAATCTGTCTAGGTATTCACACTCCACTCATCACCACGGCACATGACTGCCTAGCAACAGTTGCATAAAAAAATGGAAAAAAATTATATAAACAGGGTTGATGACTGGTAGTCTATTCCATTTTCCTTTCACATACATCAGAACCTCATCGCAGGTGTGTATTTATTCTATTACATGGTGATTTATTTTTCTCATTTTTTAAAATTTTATTTTGCCAAAAACACTCCCATGAGCCATTAGAAACAGAAACCAGCGCTCCCCAAAAAAAGATTCAGCCCTCTAGAACATTTGAATAGGCATACGCTTTCTGAAAATGAGCAGACATCTGAGGGACTATCCATTTTGTTCCACACATATAGTTTTTGATGAAGGTAGGCAAAAAGCATGAACTACCATAGTTAAATCTAAATGATCAGTGCATATGCTTGATAGCTGGAGTAAATTTTCATGCCTGTGAACTAGTTATTGGAAGATACATACAACACGGACTCAGTAAGGGTTTAAAGTGTATTAATATATCATTGCATTCTTTGTGATGGACATCTGTAAAGCTGATGATCAAGTGATGTGTTAAAGCTGTTAATGTTGGAAACTTGGTTGTATGTGAGCTCTGCTCCATGATCCCACCCTTGCTGAGTATGTGTGCATATGTGAATGCCTGTCTTCTAGGTAGTTTTTAGGAGGGATTATTTTGCATGCATTTTATCTAATGTTTTTTTATCTAAAGTTAGTCCATATTTCATCCACTATTTCAGTATGCTTTTGAAGGCCATTTAAAATTAGTCTTGGAGCCAGGTATAATTTTTTACTTAAATACTTGCTGAAAATTGCACATTCAGATAATATGAAGATGTGTGTTTGATGTAGGGTTTGTTTACTTGCCAAAAGATCTGGATGGAGGCAAAGTGAGCGCTAAAAAATATTTTATTTGTTCTGACTGGTTTTGAAACAACAAGTCTGTATCAAAAATGACTTATTCCTAATGGAAAAAAGAGGAGAAAAAATAAAAAGGTTGAGTTCCCCAAGCAGAGTGTGTAATTTCAGATCAAGTAGAACATTTTACTGGATTTACACCTGTGTTTTTCAGTTGAACAGGAAAAAGAATTTTTTAACCCAATCTGAAAATATTTTCTTGGGTTTTGTTGTTGGAATTTTTTTGGGGGCTGTCTATTTTTTGGGATTTTTTCTGCTTTTGGTAGAGCTAGGAATTTTCCGTATCAGTTGCTCTAGATAGTACAGCCTTGATTTTTTTCCTCTTTTTTTCTGCTTCCATTTTTAGGTATAATCATATCACAACCTTTGTTGATTTAAGAGTATCGTGATTTGGTTCAAATCTTCATAATGATTTTTAGTATTTGTATTTGTTTTTATTAATGTTCTGCATCTCCAAGTATCCTAAACAGTAGCAAGTACTTGGGCAAGCAGTCAGAAATGCATTAATTTTCTTCAGTTATTATAATTATTATTAGCTTGTGCAGGGAAAGGAATATATAATAATTTAAAATACTATTCATATAAGAAAGACTATCATAATTCTTGTGGTGATAAGTTTTGCTTATACTTACAATAAAATTAATAGAAATTACTCTATTAAATATTTGTGGCTTATGTGACAGTAAAGGAAGCTATTGATTGAATTGAAATACGCCCTGTGGTTTACAGTCTAGACCCTGCTGTGGTGCAGTACTGCATAAGAACCAGTATGCAACATGGACTGGAAATGATATGTAAACAAAAATAAAACTGCCATCACTGTGAATGGTGACATGCCAGAAAGTCTAAGCTTTTTAATGCCAGGAAAAATAGCTTTGAACACTCTATGTAAACTTAGACTTTGGGGATATTCAGGTTTATAGAAGTAATGCAAAACAAAATAGAAAAAAAATTAAGGACTTGAATCTGACTATCAGCTGTTATAATCATAAGTTGTAAAGAAATGAGTGGAAAAAAAAACCCAACAGAACTCAAAGCTTTTTTTAACTTTCTCAAAGTATTAATTTACATATCAACTGTTAACTGTGCCGAAGTAAAGCTAGAGGTGTTCTGTAAAAGAGGATGGAGTTTACTGTGGGTTCAAACTGATCAGAGAGCAGATTCAAACAAGCGTTGTTTAGTTGTCTTTTAAAAAAGATCAAAGTTTGAAATATTTCTGTGTGAAATATTTGGTTTTGGTCCAAAGAGTACTTGGGGTGTTCCAGTGTTACTAACACTGAAATTTATATGTAAATGGAGATTATTCACAATTTTTGTGATGAAATGAAGTTAGTCTAGTTCATTTAGTTCTGCCCCTAGCTAGAACTGCCACATAGGCATTTGGGAAAACTGTAAAGAACCTCAGATAGAAGTGTTATGGAAGTACAGAATATTGTTTCTCTCTGTGGAATATTCTTAAAACCACTCCCACACTGTTTCTGTCTGAGGAAGACTATGTGCCTATATTTCTTACATTTCTGGTTTACATTTAGGATTAGGTATACTGATAGTATTGATGCCCTGTGGATTTTTCTTTTTTTTTTTTTTCCTTTTAAAAAAAGGACAGGACGTAGAAAGAAGCAAACACCTATGCATGGAAAATAGTTTCTCAATATTTTAATTGGGCAATATTCTACAATATGTTAGAGTGATTTCTCATTAGCCCAGAAAACTGTCCTGTCCAGTTTTTAACACAAGTAAATAATAAATTAATCTGCATAGCTAAAGATGTCAACTGCAGTGAGCCATCTGTGCCAGTATTGCTGTTGCTCAGCAACTGTAATTTACTACTATGTTAGGCCACGTGACGCGGAGATGCTCTTTGCTGGGTAGTCACTGGGCAGGAAGCATGGTCCAGCCCTGCTCCGACCAGACAGCATAATCTGTTTTCAAATCCCAGCGATATTCACTCGGTTGCGCTCTGTGCAGCACAGATGGACTTTGTTAACCTTTTCTTTGCTGCTGGCTTGGTTTGCAGTTATATTTTTTTGTTATTCATTCACGTGTTTCTAGTATGTTAAATCTAGATGCAGTTAGTGACAGCAATCAGCATTTGTTGCAGTGAGGCATGATGCAGTGCACTGAGCTGTGTTTAAG
Organism: Pelecanus crispus; assembly: GCF_030463565.1. Taxonomy (NCBI): domain Eukaryota; kingdom Metazoa; phylum Chordata; class Aves; order Pelecaniformes; family Pelecanidae; genus Pelecanus; species Pelecanus crispus. Next base: position 10,918,654 of record NC_134643.1, read on the forward strand.
AGTCTTTTTCCTTGTCCTGTGAATGAGGCAGCTTAAACACATGCCTGGCTCTAAAAGATAACTTTTAGATATTCTGAAATACTGGAGTTAAATAAATTAAAAAAAAAGGTCAAAAGATTGTATGTTCACTCTTTTGCTTTATGATTCTAATTGCATAAGCTATAAAATAATAGTTCCCCAAACACTCATAGTTCATCTGCAAGCTATAGCTTTTTGTATTAGTAATTTTAGCAGAGTAGTGGAGTATGTTTTAAGATTGTGATAACTGCATAGCACAATTCATCCAGTAATGTTTTTTTAGTAGTTTTCAAATAGCTAAATAGCATTTAAAAATAGTCTTTTAAAACGGCTGTTTAAAAAGTTTGCTCAAACATTGGCTTAGCACTAAGCTACAGTGATTGTTACTGTTGCTGTGGTTTGTGGAATGGATACCTGGGGAACATCCTGCTGACTAGAACCTAGCATCGTTTTTGTGAGCATCTTGAGTCAGTGTTTCCTGATAAACTCCCTAGTTGCCTTTTATATCTGATATCTGAAAGGAAAGTAAATATTTGTTGTGTAGTGATAATCTGCTTGCCTCAAATGAGGATCAGTTGCATACTGTGTACTGTTAAACATTTGTTTCGGTGCAATTACGTCAAATAGCTGCGATCTTATTCATGGAAGGACGGTGTAGAAGGAAAACTTTGTCTCTGGTATTGCCCAGGCTTGTTTAGAAGACCTTTTCAGTTGTACGTTGACATACTAATTCAGTTTGTTCTGTGATAGAAGTTGATCTTTTTTGTCATAACAGGATTTTCTGATCTAGTTTCTTGTCCTTTACAGTATTCTACCACCCTACAGGAAGCTGCATAAAATCATGGGCTCAGGTGCTTTATTTTTCATGTTTCTCTCATGATCTTGGCAGAAATGTCTGCTGAGAGCCAAATCTGGATTCCCCACTCCTCTCTAAAATTTTCAGGAACCAAATAAGGTGATGTGTTTTCAGACTAGAAACTGATTTTGTCAATAAAGCTTTGGGGCAGAGCTGAGCAATGTCAGCAAAGTCCATTTACATATCTGTGGCAATGTAAAGGGTCTATAAATCTATAAATTTCTGTGGCAATGTAAAGGGATGTTAATGTTTTATGCATATCTTAAAGTTCCTTTTTATAGTACCAAATGACTGGTCTAAATGAGAATGCAACCCATTGCCTTAGAACATGGTTGTTCTGCAAAAGGACTGTTAAAGTGGCTTCGGAGAGCTTCATTCATATTGTGTGCCAGTAATTTTTATGTGAAATATGTTCAATCTGCAAGTCAAAATTTCTTTCTCACAGTACATCTGGAATCTTAGAATCCAGCTGGATTCTCTTCCTCCCCTACATCATCTGCAAGAATAGAAATTGAGAACGTCAGTCAATGTACTCGCTTTCTGACAGTTTTCCTATTGCTTTTGATGGGTTTGCATAGTTAGAACAAATCTGAACCCTTTTGCGGAACGGAGTAGGCTCCAGATTGCCTTCAGTTGTGTTGGCTTTGTGTGGGATAAGGAGAACCGAAGTGTAGCTCATATTTGTTATTGGAGTCAGCTATTAGATTATGAATGAATGAAGAAAGGTGAGCTATGGAACATTTCCTTAAATGTAGTTCTCCATGGATGCTGTTACTAAAACACTGAATAAATTCATTTGGTGCTCCCAACTAGTAGAGTCTTTATGAAGCTTTTCTGAGATGTTATGGCTGATGAATACATAAAATATATTTTAATTACTTTGTTGCTATGAGGGCATATAGTTTCTACATCAGTGAATTAGAATGCAAGGTAGCACTTTCTGTGTTCAGTAGTGGAAATCTAAACAAAAATGCTGCATGAAATCTGTCAAATTTACAGTCCTGGTCATGATACTTAATGACATGGGTCTTGGGATGAAGAAAATCACAGGGATTACTTCTCCACATAAGACCCAGCCCCCACCCCCATCTACCAGTGTAAAAATAGACAGTTTGGGATCCTCAGCAGCAAAGAAGAATCTCCTTTACAATTAGACAGGAACTGCAAAAGCTCAGGTGTTGCCCTGGAAACTTTTGCCTTTCAGTTCTAGGTAGGGATATGAGAAATATGGAGAAAGAAACTAGAAAGTCACAGAACTGTCCAGGAAGACCTTTGAGGATAGACAAACATTAGTATTTTAGGTATCTACAGCAGCAGTAAGTTTTACTTCATCTGTAATAACATGTAAGAGCATCTGTATTTAACGGAAGCCTGCTCCTGTTAACATTTATGGAAAACCTCTGTAATTGCAGTAGAATGAACAGGACAGTGTTTGATACAAAACTGCCTCATGTAGTGCACTTAATTTTGAACTCCAGCTGTTCCAATCACAGAACTACAGTTTGTGCAGTTTTGTATTTGTTTGAAGATGATGTGTGTAAGTTATAATGACTTGAGGGTTTTGGCACTTAATTCCTCCCACTAAAATGCATGGGAGGAATTTTATGTCTAAACCAGAAAGACTTAAAAAAATAATACAGTGAAGTAAAACTTCCTACATTTTCCATTTGAAGTTCAGCTGTAGGAGTAGCAAATTAATTTTTAGGTTTAAAGGCTTCAGTTTAATACCAAGAGTGTGCATGTGTGTATTTTTATATATATATATATATATCAAAAAATATTTTTTTTTAAGATAAGGAAAAAATAACAGTTGAGAGTTAAGGTTTTGTCTTCTGCACAGGATTGTGTTGAAAACTATAGCCTAGAATTAACTTTTGTTTGGACTCAGTTAGGTACTAGTCAGACTGGGCTAGCTCATATTGAAGACAAGCCGAAATGCTTATAAATGCAGTTGGAATCTGGACACCTTAAACATAAGAATTATTCAGACTACTTATTGTGTAGCCCCACCCAATTCTACAGCTACTTTGTTTGGGGCCTTAAAGGTGTCATAGTGACTTAAAATTAGATTTCCTGGAAGCTGAATGAGAGCAGGTAGGCATTTGTTACTGCCACGGTTTCATCTGGTCATCTTACTTTACAGTGCAGCACTTTTGTTTAAAAAAAGAAAAGAAAAAAGAGGCAAGTGGAGGCGTCAAAAAGAAGCAGGAGCAGTGAATCACTATGAAAAGTGCTTTGTCCAAATCTCTGTTGAAGTTTTGTGGTTAGTGGGGAAAGACATTCCTCATTTAGGCCCATTAAAAAGCTCCTCACAGGATCCTGCCTTTCTCCACCATAGAGGAGAGCTCACCTTCCTAATATAAGAAATCTTAATCACTTTTCCAAAGCCAGACAGCTGTGACAGCTGAGGTGGATGTTCAGAGTATGTGGCTTAAGTCTGGTCTTTGATTAAACTCAAACCTTCTAGAAAACCCTTAAGAATTTATCCAGAAATGGTGTGTATATATATATATATATATATATAATTAAACTAGATTACTAGTATCTAGAATCAGGTGTCATAATTAAGATTTACTTATTGCAAGTAATTGTCCCTTGGACAGGGGACTTGTAGGGGAACTGATCGCCAATCAGACAATATGGGAGTTAAGCTAAATGTAATACTTGCTCAGGTCCTCCATGCAGTTGTGAACTTAATTCCTTTAATAATTCAAAGCAGAGCTTAAACACGTGTTCCAGTTTTGTTTCAGTTGTTTTCACTTTTTAACAGTCATTTGCTATACGTGTTGCAAGTAGATCGGAGAACTGTTTAAACAGTCTGAAAAAATTGCACTGAAAATGGAAGATAAAAGCAGCGTTATTATGAATGGTAGCTTGATTACTGTGAACTTACAGCTCGGACCGAAATTGGGCATCTCTTTGTGAAGCTGTTAGTAATAGTGAGCTCATATTCCAGAATGTGTATATACCATGTTTATCAGAATAATTGGAATAACTGTGTTTTAGGGAACTGTGTCCAACTGTTCTTTTAATTTTTGCTGCTGGAAAAATATTAGGCTGGCAAAGCACACCAAAATAATGAATTCATTGCCTCAGTCCGTGACATCATAGTTCTTTCTTTCCAGTGAGCTCTGATATTACGCAGACAAAGTCATTCTTTGCATGTAGTACCTCCAGAGTCATCCCATGATACATAGTAGAGATTTCAGACCTGAGAAACAGGATCCAGAAATCTTCACCCTTGGGGGAAAAGCTCTGAGTCTTATATTCTGTGTCCCCCTAATTGCTCTTCCCCTCTGTTGCAGTGGTGCGTGCAAATGTCATAGCTGGTACCCTGCATTTCACACTCAGACTAAAGAATACTAGTAGAGCTACAGACGACCTGCTTAAGTATCTGCAGGTGTAGGCCCATGGGACTCTGTGCCCTGTTGAATGGCATTTTTGCTGCCTATAATGTTTCTGCTAGTGATGTAAAATGTGGAAGATAGCATGTGACCGCATGTTGCTTTAGCCTATTTGATCCTTCTTCAGATTGTGAGGCTTTACAAAAGCAAAGGTAGGGATGACCACTTAGGATTATTGGGCTTTTCTGTCTTATTAGAAAATATATAAGGTTCTATATAGTGTCCTTCTCGTGTAATACTGGGAAGGAGGAAAAAAATGTTTTAAAGTTGTGAGGTACTAAAATTGACAAGAAACATGGGTAAATACATTATTTGCCTTATTCCTTCTGTTCTGTGTTGAAAAGAGGGGCCCATTGTATACAGGCATACAGTAATTACCCTGGGAGCTTCTTTTAATAAGAAAGGAATTTTGGGAAACCTAATTATGGCTCTTAAAATACCATCAGGGCTTAGGCAAAGCTCCTTGCTGATTCCAAATGAAGACTTGCCCTCAAATTGTTGATAAAGTGTGAGTCCATGTAATATATGGTGTCCATTAATACACCTCTGTGCCTAATTCATTGGATACACGTACACTGCCAATACTTGCGCCCTGTAATTTAAACTATTACCAAAACCGTAAGCTGTACGAAGAGCTTGATAGATGTATGCTTAAAGGTAATTATGCATTTACTGTGTTTTAATTCTGATTATTGTTTTCTGTCAGCAGACTTGATGTGTCAAACTATTTTAGCAGTATTTGTCTTTTTTTCCGCTATTCTGGCAAATCATTGCTATAAATGAATCACTGCTGGGCTCCATGAAATTCCAATGCATTTTTTTCATTCTGCTGGGTTTTTATCCTCCAATATTCAGCTGCGTGTAAACTGAATGTAAAGTCATTAGAAGCGTAGGCTCAGCAATAGCTCGAATCACAGGAGCGTGGAGAAGAATGAAAAAATCAGTTGGGCATGTTAAGCACAAAACAATATTAATTATAATATTTCTTGCTTTTTACATAAAGTCTGAAATATTGCAACAAGTCATACACTAGAATAGCCTATTATTATGTTGATTTTATTAACTTTGTCTTATCTTAATTATAATACCTTTAAAATTATTTTTTTCTGCAGATTAAGGAATGGCTCTGTTTAAACTGCCAGATGCAAAGAGCGTTAGGTGGTGACCTAGCACCAGGTCATGGTCCTGGGCCACAGCCACCTCCACCGAAACAGAAGACACCTGTTCCACCTTCAACAGCTAAACCACCTCCCCAGCCACAGCCAGTTCAAAAGAAAGATGCTTCTCCAAAACCTGATCCTTCGCAGCTAGCAGAATCAAAAAAAACCCTGCCACAGAAAAAGCAACCGTCCTTGCCTGGGTCTCCTCCTGTAAAATCAAAACAACCCCGCGCTGAGCCTACTGAGATCTCCCAGCAAGTAGATCCTGCTCCAAAGTCTGATCAGGCCAAGCCAACACAGGCCGAAGATAAGCAAAAACAACCCAGTATACAGAAGCCTACGACGGACGCTGTGCCTACCTCTGCAGCACTGGGGCCGAAACAGGATTTGGCAGGTCCCAGACCTCCACCAACTCAACAGAAGGTGACAGATTCCCCAAAGCCAGAGCTTGCCAAGCCATCACAGGACACACATCCAGCTGGGGATAAACCAGATTCCAAACCCCTTCCACAAGTGTCTCGGCAGAAGTCAGATCCCAAGCTTGCATCTCAGCCTGGGGCTAGACCAGATGCTAAAACTCAAAAGCCTGTCGAGCCAACACAAACAAAAGATGACCCTAAGAAGTTACAAACAAAACCGGCCCCAAAGCCTGATACCAAACCAGCTGCCAAGGGCCCACAAGCAGGGGCAGGTCCCAAGCCAGTGCCGGCACAGCCGGTGCCTCAACCCCAGCCACCTCAGAAAACTCCTGAGCAATCAAGGCGGTTCAGCCTTAACCTGGGAGGCATCACTGATGCCCCTAAGCCTCAGCCTACAACACCACAAGAAACAGTTACTGGGAAACTCTTTGGGTTTGGAGCTTCAATCTTCAGCCAGGCCTCAAATTTAATTTCCACAGCGGGTCAGCCGGGGTCTCAGACATCAGCCCCCCCTCCGCCTGGTCCTGCAGTGAAGCAGCCCCAGCCTCCATCGCAGCCTCCGGCATCTCGGGCAGTTCCCAAAGAGGCTGGTTGGGCTCAGCCTCTTCCAAAAGCTGTTCCTGTAAAGAAAGAAGCCAAGCCTCTTACAACTGAAAAGTTAGAGCCATCAAAAGTGGATAGTGTTTTAATGACTAAAGGATCTGATTTAGAAAAGAAACCTGGTTTGGCTAAAGATAGCAAGCCTCAGGCTGCTGAAGCTAAGAAACCTGCTGGGCTGTTGGAACCGGAGAAAGCCAGCCAGCCTAAAGTGTCTTGTCCCCTTTGTAAAACTGGACTAAATATTGGTTCTAAGGATCCCCCCAACTTTAATACGTGTACAGAGTGCAAGAAAGTTGTGTGCAATCTCTGTGGATTTAACCCAATGCCGCACATAACTGAGGTAAGGCGATGGAGTCTGTATTTACCCTGTGTTCTTACCTGCAGGCTCCCTGTGCTGTGGAGACCAGTCTGTAGCTGATTTTTTTAGCTATTGAATTGTCAAGAAAAATTTGAACGTTTCATCATCTGAGGGCTTTTAAAATTAAAAATCCGTGTTGTATGAAACTTGGTCAGTAGACAGAAAGTACTTCCAAAGAATTTTCTGCAGATTAAGGGAGTTTGGTATGGCTGGTTGCTAGGTTTTTGAGGCATAAACAGATAGGTAATTATGGTTATGAACTCCTTTGAAATTGGTGCTACTATAATACAGGAAACTACTGTACTTTCAGTCCATCATGGGATAAAGTTCTTTTTCATATACTTCAGTATTGCATGTTAACATATGTCCTTCTTTAATCAATGGCCCTGATTAAAACAATTACTGAATGAGGGAATATGTTAATGCTTAGTTATTCCCCTTCCCTCCTGTTTAATATATCCCTAAATTTATTCCATTAATCTCACTCTGGCTCTGGAGTCTTTGCACATGCTGATGTACTTACTAGGAAGGTTGAAGTTTGAGTGATACCTCTGTGATGAAATATGTATTTTTTTGGTCTGAATAATGTAAGGTCCACAAAGTCACTTCATTCGTTAAGGAGTGTGAGTTTGAAAGTGCCTTTTCTATGATTGCCCAAGACAGATCCAAGAGAGCCAACTTACATTTAAAAGAAATAAGCAACTTACTTTCAACAGTTTCCTCACATTCCATGTTTTTACACTCCTTCCTTTCTTTCTCCTAATTTTTTGGCAAGGGGATTGGAAACTTTATACTAGCTTAACAGAAAGGTGGAGGCACACCTTGCTTGCTCTATCAATTTGGCAAGTTTAACTCAACATAAGCAGACCACTTAAAGTACTTGTGAGTAATTTAAATATGTAAGTTGGTCTGTGTAGCACATGAGGAAAGTGTCTGCCAACGTTGTGTCTTTGAAATCTGAAAGAATAAATTAGAAATGACTCCCAGGGTTAAAGGTTATCACATTTCTGCCTTAAGGTGAGAACGACTGTTGGGAGAGATAGAGTGGCAGGGAAAATGTTGCTTATGTTGTCTTCATATGCTTTTTTTGTGGATTGTTTTCTGGAATGTACTATCATTTGAAAGGCATTTGTCCTACTATAATAAGCACATTTTCTCTAACTTACAAATATGTTGTTTACTGTCTTTGTGGTCATTTAGGTCAGAAAGAAAGGTCTGAAAACACAGGAAGATTGATCAGTGATTGAAAGACACAATTCATTTGACTCTTGATGTTGCCTATGCGCTGAATTCCATCAAATACACACATTCCTTCATGATGGTCCAACCCCTTGCCCCATACAGACACACATGCATGTGTATACCCACACACATGTACTTACACACACACACACACACATTTAGGTTTTAAATGTGAAAAATGCATATGACTTTCTCCAGAGGCACTCTAGTAGGCATACACAGAATACCACGGAAACAAGACGTGTCAGTTCTGGTGAAACACTATGCTAAAATGATAACTACGCAAGTCCTGGTGCATGAATTGACTGCTTCAGACTTGACTTACGTGTGATGGTGTGGGACTGCCTTGTGGTGTGCAGATTTATACTCTCTGTATTTCTTCTCTTTAAGATGAGAACACTGGTGTTCTGCTTCTCTTTTCCTGTTGCTGTTACTGCGAGAGGATTCTCTCTGTTTCCACTCTTCAGAATGTGCAGAGCTTGAAATACTGGTTTTCTGTAGTCTGACTTCCTCATGCCTTTCTTTGCCTCTTTTTTTGGCTCCTTTTCTTCTTCCTTATACTACACACTTCCATCTCTGTTCACAGTTTTCCATCTTATCTTCCTTTTTCCAATAATTTTTGCTAAAAATTGGCAAACCACTTTGCCTTGACAACAGGAGGTAGCTTGCTTGGCTGAGGGCAGCCTGACTTTCTTTTTCATGAAGATGGGAGACAGAAGAGGGAGCTCATCCTCTCCTCTCCCAAATGAGCTGTGTAAATAATGTATTTAACCTCAGATAGCAATTCTGTCCCTGTATGCACTGCATATAGTATATACCTGTTACATGACAGAAACATGATGACAAGCAACTAGTTTGTGCTCACTGGCATACTCCTTTCCTCCACCAAAATTTTCTAACGTGTTGAGTACAGTCTTGGAGGTTTTATTTACTTGTCGCTTTATTTTTTCGAGAGTTAGGAAGGAGAAATAGAAACGCTTTTAAAAATTGGGTCTTTCTGGCAGTTTTCTACCTAATTCTTGTATTCCTGTATTCTGCATTCAAAGAAAAAATTGTAATTCCAGAAGGCTATATTCCCTCTTGGTCCCAGAAGGTGTTTTGGATGAACAAACATATGGTTATTTTACAGTTTTGCTTTGGGGCTGCAGCTATATCACTGTGATTCTCACGGTCGCTTATGTATTATCTACATATTGTTGCCTCAGTAGTGGCTGAAAATGAGTTGAATTTTATTGACTGAGTGACAGCTGGAACCTTGTTGCCAGCAAAGCCTGTATTGGGCTGTATATAAGAATCAGTCCCATGGAGCAGGGAAACCAGTGTGTCATTGACAAATACAGAGGAGCATCTAAGCTCTGTGGGCATTTCTACCTTAAGATCTTTCAGCAGGGAATGTCTTCCAGGCAAACGTGCTGCTGTACTGCAGACATGGCTGGGAGTGCTTTCACGGGAAGAAGGTGCTTCCTTATAGTGGCAGTTGTTTGTTCTTGCCTGTATGTGACAGAAAGAACTGTCGAAAAAGTCTTTGAGCTGCTCCAAACAGTTGGTCCTCTAATAACTCCTCTTCTGCGGGAAATAAGAGAGCTAGACTGTTACGTAGTCTAAATCAACAATATGCTATTTACTTCAGTGAAATTATTCTGATTTGTGCAAGCTAAGAATTAGGCTAGAATACTTTTTCCTAAAATGGGCTGATTGTTCTTTTTCTCCCTGATTTGTTGATCCAACAGTCAAACAGTTATTTACTTAAATGGTAATTTATCCATGAAGCAAACAGCCACAAATGATTAAATAAATGACACTTGATAGATTTCAAAGACCCACAGGACCATGTGTGCCCTAGTGCATTAGCAGACTCCTTATTCTGCCATTTGCTTAATAGGGAGGAGCACTGTTTACCAGCTCTGTAATTAGCTTTCCAGCTCAGGTAGTTGGAAGCAGCTCTATTTTTAGTAACAAAGCACAAGGTTGCAACTGCAGAAGCCAGAAATGAAGTGTGTGGCAACGACCATTTTGTGCATTTAAAACTCAGTGAAGCTGTTCAGAATATTGAGCAGGAGAGGAGATGGTTGCCTATAATGTAATTACGTATGTTGAGGCAGCAGGGTCAGGAATATGGAACCTGTGATGAATTAATGTAGTAGTAAAATACAAAAGAAGATTTAAAAACTAAGCTAAGGAAAACTAAGATATCCAAATTTGTAGAATCTGTATTGCCAACAAGAAAGAGTAACATTTTAATAGTCACATGTTCTGAACAGAAAGAGCTCAGAATGTAATGTGTGTGTATATGTGAGTGTGCTAATGGATTTAATTTAATATAACTGCCAAGGGAACAACAGAAGCACTTTTTAGTCTACTGATAGCTATAAAATTATCTGGAAAGGTACTTGGAAGTAAAAAATGTTCCATGTGTGAAATAAATTATTGGGGCTACAGAAAGGAGAGAATTGTTTTGAATGAAGGAGAAGGACAGGGAGGACTGGGGAAGGGCAGAAAAGACATCATATCTCAGACTTGATAAGGATTTCTTGTTTGAAAAAGAGTAATCTGTTAGAGATGTGATCAGAATAGATAATATAAACAATTTCACATAGAGAGTGATATTTCTTAAAATACTTATTGCGGAGAATATTGTCTGTATGAAATTGTTTGACATGGGTGGATATGATATCAGGAATCTATAAGCAGGAGTCCATAAACAATGAACTTCATGGTTCCTGTCCAATCCACATTCTTATATCTTAGATCTTTTTTTAAAAAATAAATGTATAACCCACCAAAAGAATTTAGATGCTTTTCTGATAACTTAGTTTCCCACTGTTAGTTATTAGACCAAACCAAATACATATTTTTTTTCTTCTCCTCACGTACTATGGAGAGCGGGAAAAGCAAAAAGATAAGCTCATTTTCTAAGTAAGCATAGTGCTATAATTAAACTCAATAGTGTAATCAGGTTAAAAATGGTACTTTGCTCTTCCAGTAAGAACTTCTAGAAGTCACAGTAAATAGTTAGCGTTTTTGAACTGATACAAGCCTCTCTGGAGATGAGGGGAGCTCTCTTGTCATGGAATGTTGTCATATACCTGAATACATCTTGGGTACCTCCTCCTCCTAAAATGCTGCAGAAAGGGTACTGTCACAGATGGGTCCCTGGTGAAAGAATTCTGGCAGTTTATATTTTTCCAGACTTTCACTGTATCTAATTGCAGATGGAGTGAGGCCCTCAGCAGGTGTGACCCATTATTCAGTCTTTAATATTAGGCTTTAAAAATTAATTTAAAAAACCCCCAAACCTATCCTAAGTGAAATTAACCCTGCTATTAAATGCCCAAATGTGGTTTGGACTTCTTAAAGCAAGTGTGCAGGAACATTGTAAAGTAATGAGCCATATATGATTTTAATGAAAATCCCTAAAATGGTGTACTGCATCATCTCAGGTGACACCCATTGCCTCTCTTTAATTTATTAACAACTCTGTACTATCATGTGTTTCCTATTTGAGAAAGCTCAGACCATTCTGCAAGTTGGCAGGTTTAATTCCTATTAGAAGTTCCTATCTCCTCTGTTATGTTTGGTGATGAGTTGTTTTGGAAACAGATGGTGTCTGGGAAACACAGTGAAGAAGAATTTGCACTTAAGATACAAAGAGAAAAACAACCACTCCTTTCAGTTGCATAATTTGTCTTCTCTGCCTCTTCCTTCTCCCTTTATATTTAAAGCTCCTTTTAAATTTTGATTATAAGAAAGTGAATGCTATTATTGTTTAATAACAGTAGCCAAATAATACAGAACATAATAGGCTAACACAATATATTCAGTAAAGTTTATTGAAATTTTATCCATTAAATGATAAGTCTTTATAATTGAGAAAATGTTAAAACTACTACTAATTATTATTTTGAAAGATAAAATCTGTCATTGAAAACCAAAATGCATCTTAGATGATAAAAACCCCACCATATTTCTTGACTGTCAGAATGAAAGTAATTTAACTCTGAATGAGGTATCCTACTTCTCTTGCTTAATTCAATATGCATAATAGAAACGGCATTGAAATGAGAATATTTTTAATAGCAGAATGACTCGCCTCTTCTGTTTTTCCTGTAAAACACATATTATTTATATACAGAATGGAAGGGCTAATATGGAATGACCATTTGATGGATGATTTAGTCAAAATTGAACGCAGATAAATATTTAAAAAAAAGTTTAGCGCCTGAAATCACCTTTGAAATAAGGCTGAAGAGCTTAACCTTCATCAACAGAGTTAGGCTTCTGGTATTCATACTTGCAGAGGTATTTAAATGCTTAAAGACAGAGATTTGAGCTGTCCATGACACTTACAAGTATCTGTTAGGAGCTTCTGTCCTTCTCTGATGCCTCAGCTAAAGCTGTGTTCCAGAAAACCCTACTTTGACCTGATGATTCCTCAGAGGCCTGAACTTCTGTCTTTTGCACGTGGCTTGAGCCATTCCTTTTGAGCAGCGTCTAGCTTCTGTTTAAATCCCTTTCGGGATCTGATTTTGGCATGTCTTTGAGAATAGTTCACCCAGAGGCAGTACTGTTTGGTATTAAACATATCAGCTACAGCTACTTTATTTAATAATAACAATAATAATAATAAAGCCTGCTCATGGTCAAGTACAATGTGGTGGTGGTTTGTTGAGTTTATTTGTTCTCCAATAATATTGTATGCAAAATACAGATCTGCAAATAGATATGTGACTTCAGGACTCCCATCCTCAGGTCAGGGCTGTTACTGGGATGCTAGAGCCAAGCTTTGTCTCCTGGTCTCCTCCAAGACCCTGTGAGTTTGTACTCTTTGAGTTGCAGCAGAGGAAGTGAAGCCAAGAGTGAGCCACTGCATCCAGATAAGCTAATTAATAGATGTCCTGTGATGGTTTTGTTTGAATTCCTTGTCACTGTAGAGGGAAATGAAAACATCCTTACTTTTCCACAACGTTCTCTGAGCAGATGTCTTGCATTCCAGTAGGGCTACTTGGTCCAAAGCAAGTTATACGCTAATGCAGTTTCATTTTTTGGCAGTCAGGCTTTGATGGTTACTTCTGAATGTGATCTTGGGACATTATTTGAAAGCAAGGCTTCTTAGATCTCCAAGGTTACTAGTCAAGGCATTAGCTACAAGACTGCATTCTTGTTAATTTTTCTTTCTAGTAGTTATGACCATAAAATTAGGGATTCCTCCCCCCGTGATTAAATTTGAGGAGTGAAAAAATTTGTAGCATTGCTCAAAGTAATAGTGTGACTTTTGGAAGCACTATTACCATGATTAATTGCCTGCTGTTTGTTTTCTTTATTCAGGCCTCTAAAAGTTTCCACATTACCTCTCAGAACGAAGAACTCCAGGGATGGATAAATACCGTTGAAACAAACAATGAGCTGTAGACATAAAGCTATGCAAGGCCAGATGGCTTTTATTAATGTTGGTAATGGCCATTGATCGTGTGAAATCCAAAGGGATGTCTACTGAAGCACTGCTGCTGACACATGCAGTTTCTGTCTAGCTGGCTGTTTTCTTCATCCAGTTGGAATTCATATGCAATGACTTCTTTACCTATATACGTTTATTCCATCTCTAGATGCCTTTGTACCTTTGAAACATAAAATACTTAGGTGATTAACGCAGAGCTTTCAGTGTTGATTCTTGTGTGTGGTTTACTTTTTTTCCTGTGCCAGTAGGAAATCAGTTTATAGACTAGTATATTAGTGAGGGTCAAGCTGGAGTCACAAGTCTAAACCAGATAATCAGGAAAATTACTGAACTGGCCTTGAGCCAGGTGATTTTCTTCTCTGTTACTTCATTAGAAATTTGGTTGGTGTCCCATTATTAAATGAGGAAGAAGTCTTCTGAAAGCTAAGCTGGTATTAATTGCATCTAAGTTTGAAATTTTCCGGTGAACTTTATAATAATATTTTAAACAGACTTTATTGAGCTAAACATATTTTATTTTTTCTTTTTTTCATGTTTTATTGAGAAACAAAAATGCTTAATTTACAGACTTAAATATTGTTCTGAGATGTAGTTAATTTCAAGATAAGACCCAATGAGTCTAAACCATTTTGACCCACTTCCAGATTTTGCTAAGCAAACGGACAAAATCTAATGGATGTTAAGTGCCTCAATTTTTTTTTTTGGTGCCCAGCTGAGATACCCTAGTAAGACATTACTTAGTGTCTGATCACATTAGTGATATGTGCAGACACTGTCAAAACTTCTGTGATCATAAAAATATAAAGAATTTACCTTTTTATCAGAACCCTTACATGGTTTTGGTCTTCTGATACAATCGCTATAGGGGGACCTTCAAATGAATTTTTTTTTTCTATTCCAGCAATATGAAGAGCAGGTGCTTTTTCTAGGAACAAATGCTGTAACAGCATTTTTTTTAAAATACCTCTGAGGATTTGTATATCTGAAAACAGAATATTTTTCACTGGGTATTTGTTAATGTAATAGTTGGGTTACTAGGACAGATAGATATTTGAGTATTTAATAAAATTCTGAAAAGACAGTATACTGTAAACTTAAACATTTGCATGCGTTTTGTGATCCTATTTCTTGCACCAGTTAAGTTCCAATTACTGCATATGTCTAAAATTTCATGTCATTCTTCTGCTGACCAAAAGGCTAATGTTTGCCACACCATGACAGTACGTTAGTAGAGAAAGGTCAACGTTTTGCACAAAGCAGGTCTAAAAGTCAGTTGTTCACCACTGCTGTGTGGTGATTTTAAACTTAATGGGATTGCACAAGTATAATCAAAGGCATCTTGCAATGAATTTTAACTGCTTGCATGAAGTGTGACCAGCAGTAAAGATAATTAAACCTTAAGATGTAAAGAGAAGAAATGAGCAAGATGGGGAACTGTTCTGATTCCTCTTTTGTATGCTATACAATAGTACTTCTTCCTGAGTAATGGAAAGAATCTAAGTGTCACTTAAATTGACAGTAATTATTTTTAATATTTCTCAAATGCATATGGTTCAGTGGACCAGAATGAGAATAAACCTACCTTTAGATTTAATATTATTTATGTATTAAATTGATTTCTCCAGTATTACTAAGAGTAAGGGCAGAGGTTGAGGGGAACCTAAGCCATTATATAGTTGTGAAAAGGAGATTAGATTCACGCCAGTAAGCTGTTTGAGATGCTCTCTAGCAGCGTTTGGAACAGGAGGTCATGTACTGCTGCTGAAGAGGGGGATTAGCTGCCTCTAAACTTCGGTGACTGAATTTTGTACAAAATGCTGTTGAGTCCGGGGGGGGAAAAATATATTTTTTGTTTTGCAGTCACTAGGAAAAAAACTTAACAGCCACTAGGCTGTATCAGACCAGAACACTCACTGAGAAGAATGGTGAGGTATGTTAGTTTTCCATCTGTGGAGGTTAATGAAATTACTCAGACAGTGAGGTAACATAGGCTTCTAAGGACAAGACTTGAAAGACCATATGGTGGTCTTCTGTTTTTAGTATTTCTAGGTTAGTAATCTTTTGGGTTTGGGTGGTTTTTTTTTTTTTCTCCTTAGCAAACAGCCTTCACATTGAAAGTGGTCCAGTTGTCACGTACAGAGGTTAGAAATTGAGCATAAGAAATCTTGTCCCTAAATTTATTCTTTTAATGAACGTAGCTCCTTTTTTGAGGAGATTTTGTATCCTAGCAGTTACCTGACTAATTGGGCTAAAACCTGAGGATGCAGCTACAATCTTTCAATTTCTTTTTTTTGAGATTTCTGAACATTTTCCTGACCTATCCAGAAGGAGTATATTGTTCTGATTTTTTGTTTGTTTTGTTTTACAGTGGCATTCACTCATAATTGCACATGTTTGCAAATATAGGAGGACATTGAAGATGATGACATAACTCCGATCCTCATCAGTAGTTGTCAGTACAAATCTGAATTTTTTTTTGAAGTGTCACTTTTGTAATTGATCCTAAGTTTTGTATCTTCTCTTTTATATAAGAAGAAACATAAAGATGCATATTTCTTTCTGAATGACAAAGCATGATGCTAAGTCCTTTACTGTCTGGAAAATCTGTCAGGTACACCTGTTCCTATTCTCTGCCCTCCCCACTCCTTCCTCAAACCAAAAGATCAGCCCTTAAATTTCTATATAAGTATTATTTTCTCAAAGAAATTCAACTGGAATATTCACTGAAACATTGAAGTCTGACATATTACGTAAAAACCAACCTAACCACGTACCCAACTTCAGATGCTCTCTTCTTGTTTTTGAATTATAGTAGGAAAAAAAGGAACATTGGAAATGCTTGATATTTCTTAAATGTTTTTGTATTGAAATATGCACTAAATATTTTGTTTGATCAAAAGTCTGTTATACACTGAAAATTGCCTAAAACAGTAAAATTTCAACATGCTCTACTTTCTGGCTAGTGTTTTTAGTGTTGTGTAATAGAGTTGTTTTCCACTTTTTTCTTTTACAGTCAGAACTGGACATTGGATTAAACTTCCAGCACTATCTCTCAAAGTATTTGCATTTTTGTAATGTTTAATTTTAACTATAGAAAGGCAAGAATTCTGATGAAAACTAAGTTTTGGTTTAGATTTTTTTTAAAAAGAAATTAAGTTTTGAATCTACTTCAGGTGGCTCAAGGTTGATGTCACGGTATGACATTTGTAAGACTGTGAAAGTGTAGGCTTTGTACTCATTACAGAACAAGTAAACCAGCACTACCTCTTACGCAGGCTTCTGTACGTACACCTTTGTGCTGACCTACAATGCGCTTCTGTTTTGTGCTGAATTGTGTCTGAGCCAAGAACACTTGTATTGTGCTGTGTAGTGAATTTTTAAAGTCGTGTGCCCAGTATAGCTGGGACTCAATTACGCTATTATCCCAGACCTCTAAAGAGAAAGGGTAGTGCTGCCGTTTTTCTTCTATATCACCTACCAGCAGAAAGATCTCTTGATCAAAACATAATCTCTCACTTGATTTGGTATCCTTTTCAATATTTTAGCTGTGCTGCTTTTTCTCCAGACCTGTAAGGATTGTATTTGTTAGTGCTCTGTCATCCTTCAAATGACAAATCTGGCCAATGCGTTCACGAGGCGTAATGCACAGTGAAGCTAAAGGAACTGTTGTTTGAATCCATAATGTGCTATAATTAGTTATAGTCATAACTGGAGGCTTCAGTGAAATTCATGCTCTCCCCTCCCCCTCCTTTCTTCTATATGCTTTGGGTAGCTGGAGAATCAAGAATGGTTCAGCCTTAACACATGGTGAATTGGCTTGTTCCAGGTGTTGATCTGAGGCATGATGCACTTTCCCCGGTGATTTCCTTGGACACATTTGAGTTTGCCCCTGGTTGTCTTCCCAGGATGAAATGCAGATATATCTGATGATGTAGCTGTCTTTAGTATCTGTACCAGGCAGGGTGAAGCTCCCTGCACCTACGAATCACGGAATAGATCATCTAGACCAACTCCCTGCCCAAAGCAGGGTCATTTGGAGCAGGTTTCTCGGGGCCCGTCAGGTTTTGAATGTTTCCAAAGAGTGAGACTCCACAACCTCTTCAGGCAACCTTTGAACGCTTTCTTTCTTTATTTTTTTTTCTTATGTTTAAATGGAATGTCTGGTATTTGTATTTATGCCCATTTGATTTTTTTGTCCGTTCATTGGATACCAGTAAGAAGACTCTGGCTTCATCTTCTTTTCACTCTCCCATCAGCTATTTACACACATTGAAAGGACCTCTCTGAGCTTTCTTTTCTCCTGGCTCCTTGTTTCCAGTTCCAGCTCTCACAGCTTCTCTTTGTATGAGTGATGCTCCAGTCCCTTAATCGTCTTTGTGACCCCTTGCTGGATTCCCTCTAGTATTTCCATGTCTCTCTTGTACTGGGGAGCCCAGAACTGGACACAGCATTCTCCCACCAGTACTGAGTACAGGGGAATAATCACCCCCCTTGACCTGCTAGCTATGCTCTTAACTAATACAACCCAGGATGCTGCCTCCCCTAATTCTCATACCATACTCAAGGGCACAGAACACGCATGCATTCTGTCCTACAGCACCACAGAATCATAGAATCATTTAGGTTGGAAAGGACCTTTAAGATCATCCAGTCCAACCATTAACCTAACATTACCAAGTCCAACACTAAACCAATTAAGGGTAGAGTAATAATTAATTTCATGTTTCCTGGCTTGATGGCTGGATTATTTTTTAATGAAAGTAAAACTAGGAACCATTAAGGTTGGAAAGGTTCTCTAAGATCATCAGTCCAACCATCAACCCAGCACCACCATGCCCACTAAACCATGTCCCAGAGTGCCACGTCTACACATTTTTTGAACACCTCTAGGGATGGTGACTCCACCACCTCTCTGTGCAGCCTGTTACAATGCTTGACTACTCTTTCAGTAAAGAAATTCCTCCTAATTTCCAATCTAAACCTCCCCTGATGCAACTTGAGGCCAATTCCTCTTGTCCGATCAATCCTATCTATGCTGGAAGGATGCAGCGAAACACTTGGCTGTAAACACAATTATTAACATATAAATGTTTTTGAAGGTGATGGAGTCTAGAGGAAACCTGGATCGGTCCATTCCAAGGAGTATTGACTTTAAACTGGCTGTTAGTCACTGTACATCAGTGGACTTCCCACAGTGGTTGTAGCCAAAGGTATAAAGTGCAGATTTCCGATTACTGTGATATCTCTGTGAAATATATGTCCTAGCAGATCTTCTCCGTGGCAGTTGTATATTGACTTCTCCAAGTTATTTTAACAGGTTTAACAGTAAAAGGTACAGATACCATTTTGGAGGGAAGGAAGGGTTAGAACAGAGTCCAAGTGAAAATTTCACACAATGTTCCAGGATTTGACTTTTGCACCTGATCTGTATGTCTGGAATATTTACAATAAAATCAGTTAATCTAAATGCCACTTTCTACTTTCTCTTCTTCCTAAATCAACCTCCTCTCCATATATGCTGAATGAGTTGTTGCTTATATTTGAACCTATGCTGTTTTCTTTTATTAACTGTGGGGCTGCTTCTTCTTGTCATCTTTTACATTAAAGATTTTCATTTTTGTAAGTGTCTCTTTTTGCTCCAAGGCAGTGGGGGAGAAAGAAATGCAGGGTTAATTAGGTAACTTCTTTAGTTAGTAACTGATTTTCTAGTTACAGAAGTTGTATTCTTGCATCTTGAAATAGCATATGCATATTGTAAAATATGAGGCCTTAAAAAACACCTTGCAATTTACAGACCTTTGAGGTATGCTGAAATGAAAATTTATTCAGTAATGATCTATTTTCTGAACGTCCATGTATGTGAAAACAGTTAATCCCTGTGCTCTAATAGGATTTATGAGGAGTTTCATGCTCTTAAATAATGTTTTGTTTGGATGACTTGCTCATATAGAATTAATAATTTTCTACAAGCACATAGTCTGTATCTTTTGATCTAAACTTGCTACTTAAAAATAAGTAGTCTTTTTTTTTTTAACTCTAGTGATATGACATCAGAATGGATGTATCATCACTAGAGTGAAATTCTGCTAGAGCAGATATTATAAATTCCACTTTTTCTGTATGTCACTCATAATCAGTAGCAAATAATTATTGCTCTATTATAATTGTAACAGGAATCAAGGTGAAATGTTTGGGTCTGTCAGCATGCAGGATATAATTTTTAGAGCATGTCTAGGAAAATTTATGCTAATTTTCTTTCTGAACTCTGAAGCTATGATAGTGATTGCAGCACTTGGATGGCTTTTTCCTTCAGTTTGCTTTATTCCAATTGATTAGCTCTGTCCTTATGACTTGGATTAATTCTGTGTGTTTTGCAGGGTATTAATATCCCTTTTAATTAGTTTCCTATTGCTTACATACATTGTATAAAAAGTGGCTTCATTGTCTGTGAGGAATCATTGAAAAATGCATTGAAAAGCATTTAATTCCTTTCAGTACTAAACTTTGTATGCCTATAATAGACAACAGGAGAGATCAAGGTGTCCTTGCAATGGCACATCAGTTTCCTCTGCACAGGTTCCTCTCTTCGTGCGTTAGAATCTTATTTATGAAACTCCTTCAATAAAAAGGAAAAGGAATGCCAGTAGACTGACACTGTTTTAAGAAGGTCATACTTTGAATTTCGAAGTACAAAATACCTACTTGCTGATAAAGTAGGGTCAGGTACTAGTTGTTAGAAACTAGTAATCTCCCTGGTACGCCTTCTAAGTCTTTTCACATTTTTGAACATACCTTTCATGTACAGTTTCTGTTCAGATAAAAATATTTATTTCTGTTGACAGATCTCATCTGCTGTTTCCTTGGCATCACTTATTTCTCTGTGCTTGACTTCAGGTCTGTTGCACTGAATCTGTCTGAGAAGAGATACATTTTGAATTTTGTGTTCAAAACACTGCTACTGCTATAGTATCATTCTCTTCTCTCCACCTGGTATTTTCAGACATTCTAAAGCAGTTACTTTTATTGCCTATTTTCCCCTTGATAGTAAAGTTAAATGTGTGAACATCTCATTTTATTTAATTACCAAAAAGTAAGATACATTTTTTAAAACATTAAGAGAAATTAAACTAGACAAGTGGAAGGAAGAAGGTGCTGACAGAAAGATTATTATTTGCAAGTTAGTGTAATAAAAAGTAATAAGATCAGTTGTTAACGTAAGTGTATTTCCTTGCAGTTATAGTCTTTTTGTCTCCTGAATGTACCAAACCTGAAGCCAGTGCTTCAGCATGGTAGAATATAGTAGATGGAACTATTTCTATGAAAGTATTAAAAAGAAGGGCTCTTAAATTATCTGTGTCAATTGAGTTTTGGGCTTCAGTCTCTATGCTATCTATTCTTAGTATCATAAAAAAATAATGGACATATACAGAGTTTCAAATGCATAGGTTCATACTGTGTATCACTTATTTATCTGCAGATGGTGTGTAATTTTGCATATTCTCTTTTAAAGTTTGGATTTTATGGTGGTTAGAATACATTGCAGACTCTTGTATTTGATGGGGTAAATGCAGGGGAGTGCAAAGATTCATTGCAAATGATTCACTCAAAGATTTATATGTACATTTTGTAAGCCACTTAGTTTCCAATGAAGAATCTAAATCATTACCTTACCTTATTGCTAGTTCTTAATTTTGTGAAATTGTTTCCTTGTTCAGTCAAAAAGGCCAGGAGTCTGATCTATTAAATGTTTGGATGCTTAATGTTGAGGCTTTATCTATATGTGAGCAGAATAAAATTAAATAAGACTTTGCAGTGCATAGAAGGAAAGAATACAGGAGGTCCATTTTTGTAAGGTTTTGATTGAGACCCAAAATGAGCAGTCTAATATTAAATTTCAAGTGAGGAAAGTGAAAGCAGTGTATGTTTGAATTATGCATGACCTATGAAGATAAAGATAGAAAGATACGCATGTTGTCAGTCACAGGAGTGGATTTCAATGATCAGTCACAAATTGATCAATTCAATTAATCGGGCTTTTTCCCTGGGGTCCATGGAGTTTACAGGTTACAAAGTTCCTGCAGTTCTTGAGGACTGTCTTTCCTCACATTATCCAGTTTTTAAAACAACTTCTTCCCACAAGAAGCTACTAAAAGGGAAACATCAGTCTGTATGTGCAATATGGAGGGTGCTCACCAGGAAAACACTGTCTATACTTAACTTTTGCAGTGGCCTTCAGTCTTCATTAGAGGTGGAAAAGTCATGGCACCAACAGCTTCTAAGTGAGACAGATGTGTTTAAGTTAATATGAGACGTGTATGAAAGGAAAGGGAAGGCACAGAGCAAATAATTTCTTCTCCATTCGTTGGCCCATGAGAAGGCGGTGCACTTCGCCCATGCAGGAGTCCCACAGCACCTACTGCTGTGACAGGCTATCTGTCAGGACAGTCCTATCATGCCTGTTGAAGTAACTTGAAAGGTGAGATAAGGGAAGGAGTTCGGGAGAGTTTTGGTTTGGCAAGACATTTGAGAGTGTGATATGAGTAATACGGTTGATTGTGGAGATTCCTTCTATGAGTACAAGTGATAGAACTTCCATAGAGAGACTATTAGTAAAAATAAATAGGCTGGTGTTACCTAATTAAGGTGGTAGTGGATTAGATTTCTGCGACCTCAAGCGTGATGTATTTTCTTCACCTAGTTCTGATTGATCAGGAATTTCTGTTGCTGATTTCTACCAATCTAAGTCCCTGTTGAAGACATTGAAGCTCTAAACCAGGAAAAAAAGGGTGATTACAAAACACTGTTAGTCAGCTCAACTGTGGCAAAGGATCAAGGCATTTGTAGACATCACTACCAGAAAGAATGTATTTTACTTTGTCATGCAGCTGAAGCTCCTCAGGCTTTTAAAAATGTATTCCTCATATCTATTTGAGAGGCAGCTGAAGTAAATTTTGAAAGTCTCAGTGATGTCTTTTAGAAGGAGTCTCAAAACTAATCCAATAGGCAATATAAATGTCATTTTCCTTGATTTACTTCTCAGGAGTTGCTGGAAATGACTGATTTCAGAGAGGCTAGCATTGGTCAATCAGCATTACATAGCAACTGTTCAAATCAATAGAAGTATGTTTCTTGGTTTTAGTAGATAGTATTGTCTGACAGGGTGTGACTGAAACAAGTCAGCCTTGAGAACTAACAGAAGGAGTACTAAATACTGGTTTAAGTGCTTGCATTCTGTCTCCAGGGATATACTTTCATAGTGGCATTTAGGATTTCAGAGCTTCATCCTCTAAACTTATTAGGTAAGTGAGAAACTTTGGCTTTTGTTCATAGTTATTTCCAGATATGTTCAAAGGTATGGCACTAGAACCCTGAACGTTACACTTCCAAAATTACAACAGTTTTCAGGAAATTTTGGAAACTAACAGTTCAGGCCTTAGTCTTGCAAGTAATAAACTTTCTCATGAGTAATCTGATCTACTTCAGCCTTCTGCTTATGGGTAGGGTGCTGCTATGTTTCACTCCTTTGAAGGAGTGACTTATCCTATGAGGAACTCAGTTGGCTTGATTGAGCTATTCAAAAAGAAGAGAAAGCTTATTAGGAATGTAGGTGACAAATTTAATTCTTCCTGAGTAAAGACCATTATGATGAATGAAATCTTTTAGGAAGGTGACTAATGTGGTACAATCACTTGAAGTGATTCATGCTGGTTTGTCATGGTACTGCTCTGTTTCTATGTGCAATGATTAGTGCATAGATGGAGAACTTTTGAAAAGATGTAATTTGTTCATGATTAGAAACTTTAGTCACATACCCATAATTGCTAAAGTAAATAAATAAAGTATATCATAGGAACTTTTGGATGATTGCTCAGTACATTTTGGATCTTGTCTCAAGCTTTCCTAAATGTGTGATTAGATTTTTATTTTATGTGGGGGGAGGGGGAATTATATTTGAAGACATCACAGCATGTTTCTTATAAGCAAATACATTAAAAATGTTTTTAGTCTATGCATATTGTTGCAAGGAGGAAAAAAAAATGGAATTTGGAGGAATGGCATCTTGAAGCAATAGCACTAATTAAAGAGCATTCTGAAGGCATAAATTTTGAAGTAGCGCTTGACCTATGGCTCCATGGATTGCTGAATCTGAATAGATCAATAAGATGTCCAAGAGTCTGAGTCAGTTTAATGTACATTTATCATTTGTGCTTCCATTTGTATTAGTGGTGATGCTATTGAATCCTTTGCTGTCAATTGCTGTCAGCAGTCAGCATGACCAGGCTCCTCAACAAGGGAGCTGAGGGTGACAACAAGACAGGGACCTCACTGATGAGGCATGCAGTCCCACAGTGTCTGAACAGGACAAGTAGAGCAGGTTTGGTGATAGTGTCCTGGTTTTGGCTGGGATAGAGTTAATTTTCATCCTAGTAGCTGGCATAGTGCTGTGTTTTGGATTTAGTGTGAGAATAATGTTGGTAACACACTGATGTTTTAGTTGTTGCTAAGTACTGCTTATGCTAGTCCAGGGCTTTTTCAGCTTCCCATGCTCTGCCAGGTGCACAAGAAGCTGGGAGGGGGCACAGCCAGGACAGCTGACCCAAACTGACCAAAGGGCTATTCCATACCATGTGACGTCATGCTCAGGATATAAACTGGGGGAGTTGGCCGGGGGGCAGCGATCGCTGCTCGGGAACTGGCTGGGTATCGGTTGGTGGGTGGTGAGCGATTGCATTGTGCATCACTTGCTTTGTATATTATTATTATTATATTGTTGTTATTACTACTACTATTTTAATTGATTTTGTTTCAATTATTAAACTGTTCTTATTTCAACCCAGGAATTTTCTCAGTTTTACTCCTCCGATTCTCTCCCCCATCCCACCGGGGCAGGGGGGAGTGAGTGAGTGGCTGTGTGGTGCTTAGTCGCTGGCTGGGGTTAAACCACGACAGATAGTAACAAGATTCAGCCAACAGTCTGGTTGGTGATTGCTAATGAAGTCTGTAGTCATAAGGCGGGTTTGAGGTTGAGCCAAGAAGTCAAGTAAACAAGGCAGGATCAACATCAACAAGGTACAACCAAAGCATGGCATATCTACAGCAGGGCAGAGGCTTCAATGCAGCACCCAAGCCAATGGGTGGAGGCTACATGGGTAGAAGCCTGAATTGGAGCTTCTCACAGCAGTTTTCCCATAGCTTAGCTCTTTTTGTAGAAATCTCATCCTGGGATACACAGCTATGCTGTATCACAGCAGACCATTAACCCAAGTACCTAAACCTGTGGGCAGGGGAAGAGAAGGTTTACAAAGATGGTTTAAAACTGGGCAGGGCAGTTGGAGCCTGTTGGTGTACTCAGGGCCCTGACACTTCCAGCCAGTGTGACTGGGGATAGCTGGGGACATCAACGATGGGGGCGAAAGGTATGGGAGCCTGCTCTTTGATCTGATTTTCTTGTCATGTGCATACTTTGTAACAGGCATTGGTAATTGCAAGACTTTATCTCCCTTATTCCTCTAAGTACATCCATACCAAAAATTGTTCCTAGACCTTGCTGGACTTTTTCTGGTGAAATAAAGTGTGTATTTTCAGGGTGCTGACACTTCAAATAATTTTTTTTTTTTTTAGAGTGGGAAGATTTGTGTTTGGAAACTGGTATTTTAAACCTAGTGGGGTGGAGCTCATATGACTGTGTGTATATGATGTGGACAGCTGCAGATGGTTAAGTTCGTGAGGGTTAATTGTACTCAACAGTGAGCTAATCAATATAGTTAATGAAGTGATGTGATTCATCTACATTTGCTCATATTATTGACTAAACTCCATTGACAGTATTGACTACATCTCCATTGACTATAATAGGATCTTAGACAACTAGCTCAAATGCAGACATTTAAATTGCAGATACAGGATGATTGAGGTTAGAAGGGACCTCAGCAGGTTATCTAGTCCAACCTCCTGTTCAAAGCAGCGTCAGTGGAGTCGACCAGGTTGCTCAGGACTTTATCCCATCTAGTCTTGAAAGCCTTCAAGAATGGAGATTGCATCATGTCTGTGGGCAACCTGTTCCAATGCTTGAAAGTCCTCATGATGAAAAAAGTTTTTCCTTATATTCAGTTTAAATTTATGTCTGTGGTATCTTGTTCTCCCACTGGGGACCACTCTGAAGTGCCTGGCTCTGTCTTCTTGATGACCTCCTTGTAAGTAATGTTAGGCTTCTGTTAGGGTCCCCTGAAGTAGTCTTCTTTGGGCTGAACAAACCTCTTTCCCTCATCTTCTCCTCACAAGGGAGTTGCTGTAGCCTCTAACCATCTTGGTTACCTTTTAGAATAGAATAAACTATTTCAGTTGGAAGAGACCTACAACGATCATCTAGTCCAACTGCCTGACCAGTTCAGGGCTGCCCAAGTTAAAGCATGTTATTAAGGGCATTGTCCAAATGGCTCTTAAACACGGACAGGCTTGGGGCATCAAACACAGAATCATAGAATCATTTAGGTTGGAAAAGACCTTTAAGATCATCCAGTCCAACCATTAACCTAACATTACCAAGTCCACCACTAAACCAATTAAGCACCCCCTCTCCACTTCCTCGGGAAGCTGTAGAGAGCAATGAAGTCACCCCTCAGCCTCCTTTTCTCCAGACTAGACAAGCCCAAAGTCCTTCACCACTCTTCATAGGACATTCCTTCCAGCCCTTTCATCAGCTTTGTTGCCTTCTTCTGGATGCATTCAAGGACCTTCACATCCTTCTTAAATTTTGGGGCCCAGAACTGCATACATTGTGCAAGGTGAGGCTGCACCAATGCTGAATACAATGGGATAATCACCTCTTTTGAGTGGCTGGTTGTATTGTGTTTGATGCACCCCAGGATGTGGTTTGCCCTCCTGGCTGCCAGGGCACACTGCTGACTCATATTCAGCCTGCTTTTGACCAGCACCCCCAGATCCCTTTCCACAGGGCTGCTCTTCAGCCACTCCTCTCCCAGTTTATACTTGTGCCTGGCATTACTCCGTCCTAGGTGCAGAATCTGACATTTTGACCTGTTAAATCTCATCCCATTAATCATAGCCCATGCTCCAATCTATCTAGACCCCTCTGCAAGGCCTCTTGTCCCTCAAGAGAGTCAACAGCACCTCCCAGTTTGGTATCATCAGCAAACTTGCTAATGGTGCATTCAATTCCTGCATCTAGATCGTTGATAAATATATTGGACAGAACTGGTGCTGGAATTGAACCCTGAGGAATGCTGCTGGTGACCAGTTGCCAGCCAAATGTAGCCCCATTCACTACAACCCTTTGAGGTCTGCCCTTCAACCAGTTCTTCACCCAAGGCACTGTGAACTGAACCCACTCATCCCACAGCTGGACCACTTGTCCACAAAGATGCTGTGAGGGACAGTATTAAAAGCCTTACTAAAATACAGAAAAAACACATCAACGGCCTTCTCTTCATCCACTGGGTGGGTGACCTTATCATAGAAGGATATCAAATTAATTAAACAGGACTTCCCCTTTGTGAACCCATGTTGACTGTGCCTGATGATTGTATTAATTTTTAAATGCCTTTCAACAGTACTCAGTGTGATCTTCTCCACAATTTTTCCAGGAACTGAGGTTAGACTAACAAGTCTGTGCTTCTCTGGGTCTTCCCTCACGCCCTTTTTATAGACTGGAGTAACATTTGTTAGCTTCCAGTCAGCAGGGACCTCCCCAGACTCCCAAGACTTTTGGTACATGATGGAGAGGGGTCCTGCCATAACATCTACTAGCTCCTTCAGTACTCTGGGATGAATTCTGTCAGGCCCTATGGACTTGTGAACATTCAGCTGACCCCTTACAATTTTGGTGTCCACAAATGGAAAGTCAGTGTTCCCACACTCATGGTCCTCTGACTCAGGAGCAGGCAGCCAAAGGTCTGTGTTATTAAAGACTGAGGCAACAAATGCATTGAATGCCTCTGCTTTTTCTTCATCGCTATTAGTCAGATGACCATCTTTGACAAGTATCAGTCCAGTGTTTTCTTTAGGCCTCCTTTTGCTATTAACATACCTGAAAAAGCCCTTTTTGTTATCTGAAACAACACTGGCCAGTTTCAACTCTAACTGAGCTTTGGCCTTTTCTGTCTTCTGCCCGCATATACGAACGACAGCTCTTTAATCTTCCCGGGAAGCCTGACCTCACTTCCAGAGATCATACAATTGTTTTTTCCTCTTGAACTCCACAAGGAGTTCACTGTTCAGCCAAGCTGATCTTCTGCCGCACTTTCTTGACTTGTGATGCAGCGGAATTACCTGCTCCTGTGCTTCTGAAAGGTGGTTCTTAAAGACTGACCACCACTCCTGGACTCCTGAGCCCTCAAAAGCAGTTTCCCAGGGTACTCTGCTAAATAGCTCCCTGAATAGGTTAAAGTTTGCTCTCCTGAAGTCCAGGGTAGCAACTCTACTGTCCTTTTTTCTCATTACACTGAAAATTTTAAACTCAACAATTTCATGATCACTGTGGCCAAGACAGCCACCTATCATCGCATCCTCCATGAGTCCTTCTCTATTCACAAATAGCAAGTCTAGGAGGGCATCTGTTCTAGTTGGCTCACTGAGTACCTGTGACAAGAAGTTACTTCCTACAAACTTCAAGATTTTTCAAAACCTGCTCATCACAGCAGTATGATATTCCCAGTTGATGTCTGGGAAGTGGAAATCTCCCGTAAGGACAAGGGCTACTGATCCTGAAATTTCTGCTAATTGTCTGTAGAATAACTCATCAGTGTTTACAACCTTTTACTGAAGTTGCTGCAGTTTATCACTGTTTTTCTTGTACTGGGGGCACAGTACTGGATGCAGTGTGCTAGATGTAGCCTGATGAGTACTGGGTAAAAGTACTCACTTTGATCTACTTGCTATGGTCCTTTTAAAACAGCCCAAGATGCAGTAGGCCTTCTTTGTAGCCAGGGTGTGCTACATCCACCATGTTTAGGAGTGAGCCCATATTTTTCTTGTCCAGACTTCTTCTTGCTTATTTAGTGTAGAAGCTATTCTTGTTGCACCTGATGTCCTTTGACAGTTTCAATCCTAGTTAAGCTTTGCTTTTCCTAGACACATGGCTGTGCGCTGTTTCTAAATTCCTTCTTTGTAGCCTAATAGAGTGCTAATCCTGGAGTAGGGTTCAGAGATCCAGGTGTCCTGTCCTGTGTACGTAGCTGGTTACTTTAATGCCATACACCTTATTGCAGACAGTATATGCAAATGACTATATATGCAAATATGTCCGAATATTTTGGATGAAAGCTAACAAGTGCAAAGATATGTAGAAATAATGCACTTTACAATGCTCTTTGGGTTTTGAAGTAGCATATACTAATGTCAGTCTTTTTTTGAGTCTCCTAGTCCAGGCATAGGATAGGCTGTGCCTGTTATGGCAACTTATATTTCTAATAGCCATAAGAAACCATTTCATTTCCCCAGAGATGAGAAAGCTATTGTCTCTGTGAGTCAAATTTACTTGAATGTTAATGCAGTTGTCCATCTAATCTTTATGATAATGTCTTGTTTTTCTGCACTAAGCTACTTGACACCATTGTATCTGTCACATTTAATAAAAATATATTCCTCTTCAACTTTATTTTATGTAGAAATTGTCAGACTTAGCATATCAACACATCAAATTGTATTATTGGTATGAGAGCAGGTTGGTTTACCATAGCAAAGAGTTTGTCCTTCAACAGTAAAAATACAGTTAGTGTGAGTTACTGTGTTTATCATTACTCATAGCAATACTTATTTTTCTATTATAATATCTGACTGAAATTCTGACAGATGTTTTGAAGTTGCCTGAAAGAGGCATCACTATACATTACTATTTTAAATGACTGCTTATTTGTATTTGTTCTTTCGTTATCTCTAATAGATGATGACATAGCATAGTGGGGGAAAAAAACTAGGTTAAACCAATGTTGAGAAAGAGCCAGTTTTAATGTGGTAAACAAAATTATCTTGGTAAGCCAAAGAAAGACTCTGTAATATTCAAACCCATAACTCAATTTTAGGGGGAAAAAAAAAAAAAAAAAAAGATAATTTTCTTTTTTAAAAAAACCCAAATACCTTGACAATTAGTGATTTAGTTGTCGTGTAAGCTGAAGAAGGAAGGATCTATGTATTATTGGTCTGTAGGTATAGTTTGAATAGATGATGTTATTTCCATGTGGATTGAATATATATTTTTATGTTGAGATATGAATCCTAGATCAGAATCAGTCTTGGGGTTGAATTGTGGATAATAGCCAGAAGCAGTGATGTCCATAGTTGTTCAGTAGAAGTCTGTGACGGGCCCAGCTCCACCTGGCTGAAGCTATTGACTTGGAGTAGGAAGGAAATGTTTGGTTAGGCTCAAAAACTGAGTGCCTTCCCCTGTACCAGGACATAGCAAGCCACCATAAAGCTACTTTCTGCTACAGCTCAGCTGTTTTGGAGGAAGGGCAGGAGCTAAAGGCGTATTTCCCACTAAGCCTGCTCACAGGCTTAGAATTGCAAATTGCCTTGACAACTGTTGACCATCCTTCATTTATAAAAGGTAAGATCACCCTGAATGCATATGAGTACCAGACACTGACAAGCCAGCCAGTGGGTGTGACAAGGTAGGCCCAAATCTGTGTCCATCCAGTCATTTTTCCTGTTTGTTATGTTTATACCAGCTGGCAGGTTGGTTCGTTGCAGTCATTCACTACATATTGCTGGGATTAATGTCATTAGCTGATTTTTCTTTATTCAAGATGATGGTTATTAGAGTTATAGTAAAGATATACAGCATTTCCGTGTGAACCTCTGAGCGATTATAAACCAAACAACAGATTACAGCCCATCATCTGCTCTCATTTAAATCAGTATAAATCTGCAGTAGCTTCCCTGACACAGTAGAGTTTCTCTCATATGCACCAATATACCCAAGAGTGGAATTCAGCTCTACAGTAATTTCTGAAGGCAAGCCATCTTTTTCATCCAAGTGGCTGTCCGTGCCCATAGTAACTCTTAACACTTGTGTAGGTGGATTTGAACTGGATATTTGGAGCTCTTGAATCTAAAACTGACCATCCATGGGCAATGTTTTGCATTTTCCCTTTCCAGTCATTGACTTGACTCTTTGGTCCGCCAGCTCTGTTTGCTTTCCATTTTGCTCAGCGCAATCCTAGCCATGCTTTTTAAATGGTACTGAAATATAAATGATGACAACAGCTTTTAAAATGGGAATTATTAAACTCTAGAAAGTCTCCATCTGCTTGTATATCAGCATACAGAATATTTGCTGCCCAATTTGCATTGTGTTCTATAGGGAGAAGTTTTTTTTATTGTCTTCATGCATCCTGCTCTGACCCAACTATGAATGTAAATCATCAGAAATTGTTAGGAAGTCTGTCCTTGTGAGATTACTACCTACATTTTGCAGAGCCAGGAGGTCTGTAGATTTTTCAGAAAGGTTCAATTTAGCATTTCATTATGTGTGTTTGTTTAAAATGAATATGTAAATCTGTTTTTGTTTATTTCTGTTGTAGGAAATTATAATGTTTCTTCATTAGAAAGAGATGCTGTATAACAGACTGCTGGCAAAGGAAAAGTGTGATCTTATGGTTAAAGTAAAAGGAGTAGTTCAGTTAATCATTGACTGCGCTGTAAACGTAAATTCTAGCACTCACTATGGGATATGAAGTAGCGGGCATATGAATCGTGGATTAGCAAGAATGCTGGTAGCTGTAATACTATGGTGCTGGACTTAAGAGCCAAGAGCTATTTGACAATTTATTCTTATTTTATGTATAAAACATAACGGTTTTGTGATTGTGGTTCAAAAACATACTGATATGTTGGAAGGGCACCCAAGAAGCTGTAACAATTACTTTACTTTATATGTAAATAAACAGACGACCTCTAGAAAGAGAGAAAAATATATTTTCAGTCTATTTTGATGAGGAAAAGTTTAAGGTCAGCTTTTGTAAGATTCTTTAAGTACCCGATCAAACATTGTTTGATAGCATACAGCTCTCAGGGGTAAACAATTCTAATTGCAAACTGAACATAGCTAATTTTAGACAATCAGAAAAGGTGCAGGACCGAGCATAGCTAGTTATTGCAACAAAGTACCGAGAATTGGTGATAATACACTATTTTTCCATTGCATGACATGAGGAGCTACTACCAGAAATGCTATGGAAATCAAGAAAAAAAAAGTAGATGCAATCTGTAATAAGTAGAGGTTGTCTCAGTTCGGATAAGACTGTACCATTTGTGTTAAACACTAAACAGTAAGTCAGACTAATTGAAAGAAGTGATTTCTTCTGCCTGTGAATAGTGTAATTGAAGATGAGTTCTCAGGTAGTTTAAATTTCCTCTGACACATGGCTGAGCAAAGAGCAGAAAAGTGCCTTCACCTGTAGAGCAAAGACTACTAGATTCATGAGCAAGGCACTCTCTCTTTTACTGTTCTAAAGATTCATATACCACTAAATTTTGATTGATGACACTGGTTTGGTTTTTTTTTTTTCATTAATACTAGGCAAAGTCTTCCTTTATTTCCATTCTCTTACCCACTAATCATCATGTAGTCAAAGAAAAATTTTTCTCATTGAAAATCTATTATGGTTACAATTTAGTCCAGCTTCAAAGTGATCTGGGAAGTGGAGAAAACAGTGTTAACTCTGAAAAACAGAACTCATTATTTCTGTAGCCAACCACTGACCGCTTTCAAGATTGTAGCATTTATCCTGGTACCATATTAACTAAAACATCTCAGAAAACAGAACTGATTTTTACTGAGTCGGCAAATAAAGAATGACTTGGAAAAAATCTGTATCTTAATATTTAGCTCTTCCAGAGGTTGCACTGAGTCTTGTCTTTGCCTTTTTTTCCAAAAAAATATGACAAGATTAGGCTGCAGAAGAAGGAATTTTGCAACTCCGGGTGTTAAGATCAGATAAAATGAATCACTTGTGGAGATGGCCTTTAGCCAGATCACTACATCTGAACCCTTCTGCCTCTTTCAAAGTTCATAAGTAGAGCTAGATGTAAGCTTTGTGGTTGGCACTACTTCTGATCTTTTTTTTTTTATGGGGTTGTGTAGACGTTACAAAGATCTCTTTCTCTAGACTTCTGTCTTCACAATGTTATGTGTTTCTAATGTGGAGAAGGAAAAGGTATCTTTAGGTTTATTACTTTTTTAATTCAGTGAATGTTGAGATTACAGCTGGGTGAAAACATTCCTATGCTAATAGTTACATTTATTGCACTTTTATGCATTAGCATTGGTAAATAATTGCCCCAAGACAACATCTGTTCTCATTTGTCTAGTTCCATTTATGTTAATGTATAAACTGAGGTTTTTGATAATCACTTACCTACTTTAAAACTTATTTCTTTGTGTTATACTATTGGTTTTGGTTGCCAATTTTTATATCCAACTGAGGAGTTTTAACTTCTGGATCAGCAACAAAACCAAAGACAGTCTCAGAAGAAGCTTCTCTGAATAACTCTTCCTCTGCTCTGGCTGTGCTATGTCTGTCACTGCACTATATTCCAGCACGGAATATATTCAGTCCGTTGCATCACATTTCTTGCAGCTACTGTTACGTACTGTCAGATCTAGGTTTCACAATAGCACTTTTCCAAGTTTTTTATGGATGTATTAATTTGCTACTTCTTTCAGTTTTAGCCATTGGCACTTTATAGGAATATTCTTCATACACACGCTTGCTTTCATTTGTGTACGTGAATGGGGCTAAACTAAGTATCTCAGGGACTGGTCCGGTGCAGTAGTAGTTTCTTCCCTACTTGCTGCTCTGCCAATGTGTCTTAACTGCAGGAAAGTTAAAAGTGGGAGTGGATACTTTTTTCACCCTGCCATTTCTATGTTTTCTGAGGAGACTCCCAAACTGTATCAACTGCACGTGCCTTTGATCATGTGCCTGGGCTGTAGGAGTGGAGTTTGTATTCGGATTACCAAACAGCCTTTACAAAACATCTTTTCTTTTGTGATACTCCTGATGTGTGGTAGGATGGGACAACGACAATTTATACCTAATTTAGCAGTGCAGTTGTAAAAATGGTCTCTTTCATTGCAACTGAATTGCAATGAAATTGCAATCTTTAAATTCAGCCATCTTGTTGGCCAATGTGGCAAGTGTGGCCTTTGTCCAAGAAAAACACTATGAAATTATATCCTTGACAGATGCTTCAGCATAGTCAGAGTGACTAATCTTCATTTTAACTTAGCTTTATGCCAGTGCAGCTTCATTACTGATTAGGTAATTGTGAATGTGAAGCGAGACTTATATTTAGAGAGAACTGAACACCTCTAAATGCATTTTGTGTATTTTCCATGCAGCTGAAGTTCTGACAAGTGAACTATTAGTGTAGCTGTCATTATACCCAGGGAAACAGTGTGGTTCACTGGAATTTCACAGATGGCTGAGGGTCCTGTGACTGCTTGGTTCTGTGCCTTGCCCACCTTGCTTTAATCATCTGAAACATATTGACCACAGTCTTACTTGTACGTAAATGAGGGATCTAGAAAAACATGAAATGCCACTTTTCCTGCTCAGAAAAGTAACCTCTCCATGAATTACTGAACATAAGCTTTTATTTTGGGGTGTTTAATTTTTGCTTTATTCTCACTTCAAACATAGCAAGTGTTAATAGCACCTTAAAAATAGTTTCCTATACCTTCCCCCAGTTTCTTCAACTCTATTTTTGTCTCCTCTCACCTCTTTCCACTCTTTGACTGGTCTTATTTTTAAATCTGATAACATCTCAATTCTTTCTCTTCCTGAATTTTTCTGTGCTGTCTCTGTGAATCAGTACCAAATTGCATTCCTCTTCTGGGTATGTGTAGGGATGGCTGGTTATTGCTGCTGCTGCCAGACTTTATACAGCATTTTGTACGCTTATAGCTAAAAAGTAGTATGGACTTAATTGCTTTTGCACTATCCTATTTATAGTTATTTATGTGTAGCAGATGGGTAAATTCTCCACCTGTTCTTACTTCTGTATCCAGCTGTTTCAGTGATAATTACAATTTATCAACATGGGAATAAGTTACAGACAGACTTAAAAGTGTAAAACCCATTTTGGTCTGAACTGACGAAAGAGTAAAGCAAAACAAAGATGCCCTGAAGTTCCACATCAGTGCTTTTTCCACTTGCAGTATCTCATCATATGCTCTGTGATACTGAAATCAAAACAGAGATTTGGCTTCTATTCCCAGTGGTTTCTACAGTGACAGTAGGGAGATGAGCTACGACATCATTGCTGAGAGCTGTCTGGGCAAAGTCAGTGCCTTTTCCCTGTATTTCACAGTTCCTCTATCATTGTGACTTCTTGCAGGTCCGTAGAAGTGATGATGTGATACTTGGTCCTTGTCCATATCCCAGCTCTGTCTATTTCCTCCTCCTACATTTCACCCCAATCTTGAGGTTTTCTATGATATCGGGAGTCTCAAAGAAGTGGCTCTGGGGTGAATTTCCCTTTGTATTATCCAAACATATTTCCACACTTATGTGTGGAAATCAAACTTCTATGAACCTGCCTGGGCTCTGGGAAAGTGCCCATTCTCCTGCCTGTTACCCTTTGTCTCCAACTCAGAATACGGTAAGTGCTGTGTCTTTTCTTACTTGGTGCTAACAGCAGTATTTCACCATTGCTGGATTAAATACATTCTCTTCGAAATCATTCAGGGCAGAAAGACTAAGTATCTGAAGCATTGTGCATTGCTCCTGAGATGCATGAGGATCATAGGCTTGGACATCTAAAGCTTCAGTTTATTTTTTATCTGGAACTGTAGTTGCTGGTATCGGTAAAATGCATCTAGATGTATTTTCCATAATTCTAGGCTGTTTTCCTGGACCAAGGTCATATATAACCTTTAATAGCATTGTGTAATAAGTAGTGGTCACTTTACTATAGGCTCGAAGGATATAGGTGTAAGAGTTCTTTGCATTAATAACTTATAGAATAGCAACCTTGTGTGAGTTGGAAGTCCACTTAACACTAATTTGTATATTTATACTTGACAATTATAGATTAATTTATCCTGGTTTTGTTCCTTATAGTTCTGCAGTGTGGTTGTGTTAATTTTATAACGTTTTACTTTGTGGTATTTTTTTTCCTTTTCCAGCATAACTGATTCAGCGGAATTGTGGGGGTGGGGAAATTCTTCTTCCTTATGTACAATATAATGAAAATCTATTTTAATCTTGTACAACTAATGATTTTAACTGATTTCATGAAAGTATGCACCAAGTAAACTTCAATGTTATTTAACTCAATTTTTATGTGTTTTGTGTGTTTGTGTGTTTTGTGTGGTCAGGGTATCAAGTCTTTCAGCAGATTTGTCCTTTCATAGTAGAAAATAATCTGCCTTATTTTCCTTGAGGCAAAACATTGCAGGAGAAGCTCCTTATCTGACATAGTAATCCCTGATTAAAAAGAAGTAAGTATTATAACAACTGTCCAAAACTCAGGCATTGTCTGACTCACAGTGAGCCTCCCTTCATTGTGAGCACAGTTATGAATTTCTCATGAAGTTGTCAATGGCATTTAATTAATTAATGCCACCTGGGATTGATTTTTGGGACTGACACAGTAAAAGATGCGTATATGCAGATTGGCTAATGTGTGTTTATGTATACATGTGCATAAAGGCGGAGGACGATGTTCTTCCTAAAATATTGTTCATTTGTATGCAATTATAATGACTCAAAAACCATGTGGAAGGAACATCAATGTGCTTAGTACTCTGTTGCATACAGACTACAATGTGCAATGTTTTGTTTAAAAAATGGGAAGACACTTGAGGCCAAATGGGCAGTGTTATACAAATCTTCCAGAAGTAAAATTATAAAATCCTACTGCTAGCCTATTTTGGTGACAGAGTGAAATGTTGTTTTGAACTTCAGTGTGTGTATATGACCATCTGTGTGTTTGTGAGAAGCTATCATCTTTGGTCAGATCCAGTAAAGCAGCCTCAGTTCCTAGCAGCGTAGTTTGAAGCATCTCTTTCTCATTCTTAACAGCCCGAGGGCAGAGCCTGTTAGTGCTCCCTGGCCCTTCAACACACTGAGAACCTCCTTAATTTTGTTTAATGTCTTAACAATTCTTGGATGCAACTAGAATTTGAGAAACGTACTGATTCCCTAGAGACACTCATCAACTGTGGCAGGGATGATATGCAGATAATCATGCAATATACATCTGGGACTGAAAAATAATTTGTGCTTTTCTTCTGTCTGTCCTCTTGCTATGTTTATCACTATGTGTGTACACATTTCTCCCAACTAATTCCCTTTCACTGCTAGAACACTGCAGAACCAGAATGGGTATGAGTACAAAGTAAAGTGAAAACAGAAGTCTAGCCTTTGGAGAGCTGATGGGAATTAGTAGCAACTTCCAGCAAGTCTGAAGGACTTTAAGGAAGTCCTTTCTTCTTCAAGGAAGAAATTTTTTACAATGAGGGTGTTGAAGCACTGGCACAGGTTGCCCAGAGAGGTGGTAGAGGCCCCATCCCTGGCAACATTCCAGGTCAGGTTGGCTGGGGCTCTGAGCAACCTGATGTGGTTAAAGCTGTCCCTGCTCACTGCAGAGGGGTTGGGCTAGATGACCTCTGAAGGTCCCTTCCAACCCAAAGCATTTTATGATTCTATGAAGCAGTTCCAGGCTCCTAAAGCAGTAGACAGATGCTTTGCACCTTGGTGGTTTTAGGCCTGAGGAACTGGGTTTACATCTCAAGCCTCCCTGTGGCAGCAGAGAAATCTTGCATCAGCTTCAGCCAAAAGTATGCTTTACAGAAGTAGAGTCTGCACTTCTTGTTACTAGTTATTTTTTCATACATCTGTTTTTTACTGTAATTGAAATGAAATGGGGATATCAAAAGCTCAGGACTATTTTAATCAGCAGGAGACAACTGAAGAGTTGACTGCTAATTCAAAATTACAATGTTTGTTTGTGACTTGTAATGAGACTTGTAATAACCTTGGCTGGTTTGGCAAGGTTCTGCCTTGAATCACCAAGCAAGAACTTGCAAGTCTGCAGATTTGTGCTCAGTCTACGTGGGGTCTTTCTCCTATCAAGCGCTAAGTGTCCTCAGCTTTCACTGGAAGGGGAATGGTGACCCTTAACAGACATTTTTCAGAGCTATACTTGTTCATATAGGTCAATTAGTTGACTAAACTCCATAAATATCAAGAACAGAGTTGGAAACAATCAGTTTGACATAATAACCTGTGTGTGCAAAAGTGGCTGGTTTGGGTTTCATATGCTGAATTTATACTGTCCTCTCCCTTTGCACCTTACTCTTGCTAAGGTATCTTTCCTACTTCTCTACTGTGTGCACCTGGTGGTGGATCTCTTTGTTTATTCCAGATCAAGGGCTTTTCCTGTATTGTTCTTTTTTATCTCATTCTCTTTGATTTCATTCAGGATAGTCTTATTCTGGATGTGACGTTTGTCTAATGCATGCTTTCTTAGGACAGAAAAACCTGCTGTTCTAAACTATGATATATTTTGAAAATGAAGACTAGGAGGCCCTAGAGGAATATTATTAATGAAAAAGTTACTACTTTTTCATTTCTTAGAACTGACTTATTTATAATACTAACTTGTTTTACTGATGAGCATTCTGGGTTCAATTTAGTTGCCTCAGCCGAATGTCCCTGGTGTGCGAGAGGGCCACATAGGCTGGAAGATAGGGCACGTGCTCTCTGAAACAGCAGCTGGAGGCCAGGGAGGATATTGTAGGGCATCTCAAATACCTCCACAGAGATATCTATACTGAAACAAGTGAATGAACCACCTGATTTTGGCTGATCTATAAAATCTCTAGATGTCCTGTATCAGTGGTTTTTTTGTTTGTTTGTTCCTTCAATTCTTGCTTTTTTTTTAATAGCCTTTTCTGGTTCTTTGTTTTGGGGCAGGTTGAAAATGTTAGTATTACTATGTCTGAAGAGCACCAAATTTAATCTGGTTAGCTGTATCCTTAACTGGCATCTCAGTTAACTACTTTGAAGGTCTTGTCTATGATGTATGTATTAACCATGTTTTATTTCCTGTCTGTATTGGTCAGCATAGTGATGTTGGCTGGCTTCTTGGAAAGCTGCTGGCTGAGGAGAGCAGCTCCGCAGTGAACCAAGCACCGCAGGCCTTCGGTCTCTAGCTCGCTCAGTGTGCAACCTGGTAGACCAGGAGTGTAAAAGAGCTTGAGGTACACTGAGAGGGGGGAGTGCCAATGTAAATGATTATGAGTAGCAGCAATAAAGTGGGAAACAATCTGGAAGAAGAAGGAGGAGAAAGGAAAAAGGTGATGTGATTTCTGTGTGTACAGCAGGGATTAAAAAAACCCCAACAAACAAAACCCAACCCTCTCATGACTAACCTCTCTATCAGGTGTATATATCTGATATCTATCTATAACTATCAGGTATTTCAGAATGGGGTCTAAGAAATTGTGATGATTGTTGCAGAATTCCCTGTGCACCAGGGACAGATGACTTTTCTCAATTGCACCTGTTAGTGAAGAGCTTGTGGCTGAGCTATCAGAGTTTGTATCCTACTGTGCACATTTGTCTTCTAGTGAACACGAATGAAACATTGAGTGATATTTTTTTTTTTGTCCATGTAGAAATCTTCTTTAAAGCTTGATAATACATTCTGCTATTGAATTATCTGGATTATCTTTTTTGAAATTTACAGATGTATGTTTGTACCAGGGCTAGGCTTTTTTCTGAATTTCATGAGGTGGCCCTTTATTTTTGCTTCTTAAAGAAAGTGTAAATTAGAGCGCATAGCATTTTTTTTTCTCCAGAAGAAGCTGCAGGCAGCTTTGTAGTATGGGTACAAACAATTTTTGCTTCTCTAAGAAAGGGAGGCTGGAGGAAGGCAAGAGGAGGAGGGAAGAGTGAGAGCAGACCAGTGCTGCATCCCCGGTGAGCTGTCCCCAGCGTTGGAGGAGCAGGAGAAAGGAGGAGGAGGGGGGCACCAGCAGTAGCCCTGACTTTCCCAGGCTGTGGCACAAACCCGGCAGGTGGGAGGACCACAGCCATTTTGCTGCTCCTGGCAGCCTGTTGCCAAGGGCAACTGTTTATTTTGCCTGTGGAGCCAGGTCTAACTCTTTCATTGACCATTTTGTATCAGTTGTGAATGCAGCATTATTCAGCTCCTTTTTAAGCGATACCAGCCCATTCAATGGCTCTGTGTGCTGGAGTCTTTACAACCACTGAAACACTTGTTTTTAATCACCTGTTTCTGGACTGTCTTTGAGTGTTAGTTCCCTGTGAATGCAGAGAGCTGAGGGGAGTTTTCAGGTGATGGGCTTCCTTGGTTTTAATATGATAAACTGTATTATTTTCAGCTTTATAGTCGCTTCGGTATCAGCCTTTTGGTTTTACTCGTTTTAGCTACACACTGGTGGTGAGGGATCAATCATTCAGATGTCGTTATTACTTTTGAGGTTTATTTCCTGGGTGTTTTAAAATTAATTTGGAACCTGATAATGGTTATTTATTTTATTCTACATCACCTTCAGGGATATTCTGGAACAAATTTAGAAATCTGTGGTTTGGTTATCTTCACTTGGGCCTTGCAAGCACTGTCCTTTCTCTTTGGACTAGTTTTGATATTTGGGCTCGCTATTTTTGGTGATGCAGTTTTGATTTGACATAAAGAGAACAGATGTGTCCTTGTGTATGCTCTGAACTTCATTGTACTTTGCATTCACCATTCGTTTTACCTTAAGCCCTTTGGCAATGCCTTGCAGCCTTTCCTAGATGTGATTGGAAGGGAAACAAGGGTGCAGGAGTGGGCTGTCCCCGTGTGCCTTAAGACGAACCGGCGGGGAAAACGACTGCCCTGGCTGAATAGGGAGCTTTTGCTGGGACTCAGGGAAAAAAGGAGAGTTTACCACCTTTGGAAGAAGGGGCGGGCAACTCAGGAAGAGTACAGGGATCTTGTTAGGTCATGCAGGGAGGAAATTAGAAAAGCAAAAGCCCAGCAAGAAGTCAATCTGGCCAATATTGTAAAAGATAATAAAAAATGCTTTTATAAGTACATCAGCAATAAAAGAAGAGCCAAGGAGGATCTCCATCCTTTATTGGATGTTGGGGGGAACATTGTCACCGAGGACAAGGAAAAGGCTGAGGTACTTAACGCCTTCTTTGCCTCTGTGTTTAACAGCCAGACCAGTCATCCCCAGGGTACTCAGGCCCCTGAGCTAGAGGATAGGGATAGGGACCAGAATGGAGCCCTCATAGTCCAGGAGGAAGCAGTTAATGACCTGCTATGCCACCTGGATGCTCACAAGTCTATGGGGCCAGATGGGATCCACCCAAGAGTACTGAGGGAGCTGGCAGAGGAGCTCACCAAGCCACTTTCCATCATCTATCAGCAGTCCTGGTTAACAGTGGAGGTCCCTGATGACTGGAGGCTTGCCAGTGTGACGCCCATCTAGAAGAAGGGCTGGAAGGAGGATCAGGGGAACTACAGGCCTGTCAGCCTGACCTCAGTGCTGGGAAAGATTATGGAGCGGTTCATCTTGAGTGAACTCAACAGGCATGTGCAGGTCACCCAGGGGATCAGGCCCAGCCAGCATGGGTTCATGAAAGGCAGGTCCTGCTTGACCAACCTGATCTCCTTCTATGACCTGGTGACCTGCCTGGTAGATGAAGGAAATGCTGTGGATGTCATTTACCTGGACTTTAGCAAAGCCTTTGACACAGTCTCCCATAATATTCTCCTTGGGAATCTGGCAGCTCATGGCTTGGATGGGCGTAATCTTCGCTGGGTAAAAAACTGGTTGGGTGGCCGAGCCCAGAGAGTAGTGGTAAATGGAGTTAAGTACAGTGGGTGGCCGGTCACGTGTGGTGTTCCCCA
The DNA here is from genome assembly GCF_030463565.1 of Pelecanus crispus. Lineage (NCBI taxonomy): Eukaryota > Metazoa > Chordata > Aves > Pelecaniformes > Pelecanidae > Pelecanus > Pelecanus crispus. The sequence goes on from NC_134643.1 coordinate 10,960,060, forward strand.
GGGCTCAGTTTTGGGGCCAGCCTTGTTTAATATCTTTATCAATGATCTGGATGAGGGGATTGAGTGCACCCTCAGTAAGTTTGCAGATGACACCAAGTTGGGTGGGAGTGTCAATGTGCTGGAGGGTAGGATGGCCCTGCAGAGGGACCTGGACACGCTGGATCGATGGGCCCAGGCCAACTGTATGAGGTTCAACAAGGCCAAGTGCCGGGTCTTGCACTTGGGTCACAACAACCCCATGCAATGCTACAGGCTTGGGGAAGAGTGGCTGGAAAGCTGCCTGGCTGAAAAGGACCTGGGGGTGCTGGTTGACAGCCGGCTGAACATGAGCCAGCAGTGTGCCCAGGTGGCCAAGAAGGGCAACAGCATCCTGGCTTGTATCAGGAATAGTGTGGCCAGCAGGAGCAGGGAGGTGATTGTCCCCCTGTACTCGGTGCTGGTGAGGCCGCACCTGGAATACTGTGTGCAGTTTTGGGCCCCTCAATACAAGAAAGACCTTGAGGTGCTGGAGCGTGTTCAGAGAAGGGCAACAAGGCTGGTGAAGGGTCTGGAGCACAGGCCTCATGAGGCCTGAAAGGAGGTTGTTGTAGTGAGGTGGGTGTTGGTCTCTTCTGCCAAGTAGTTAGCGATAGGACGAGAGGAAATGGGCTCAAGCTGCGCCAGGGGAGGTTTAGGTTGGATATTAGGAAAAATTTCTTCATGGAAAGGGTGGTCAAGCATTGGAACAGGCTGCTCAGAGAGGTGGTGGAGTCACCATCCCTGGAAGTGTTCAAAAAATGGGTAGCTGTGGCACTTTGGGACATGGTTTAATGTAGTCTACCCTTGATTGGTTTAGTGTGGACTTGGTAGTGTAGGTTAATGGTTGGACTGGATGATCTTAAAGGTCTTTTCCAACCTAAACGATTCTATGATTCTATAAAGTGGTGTTTGATTGTGATATTCTCAAATCTCATTTGAATGCATATTTCATATTTGCAAATGTGAACAAAGCAGTATCGGCGAGCACAAAGTGTATGGTTTAATATTCCTTACAAGCTACTAGATGTTCTTTTTTTTTTTTTTTTTTTTTTACAAATAGGTGATGAAATGGTGGATTACCAGAAGCAAACAGAAAACATTCCTTAGTGGATTGTAGTAATCTTAAGGAGTTAAATTTTGACTTTATGTATTACCTAAGTGTAACATTTATGACTTAGCATTTAATAATGTGACATAGACATTTATAAACCAGGTGAGATATTAAATGGTCAACCATGGAGTGACTGATTATCGAGCAATGTCATCTGCTATTGGCTTTAACAGTAGAGTACAGTATTTTGTACCACGTATCTTTACTGGCAAGGAAATAGCCAAGGTGTCATGCTGCTGTATTTTGCCATTCTTGATTTCTCTCAATCTGAACCATACAGCTGGAGCTAGAAATTCTTCTGTGAAATAAACAAAAATAGGTGTTACAGTTTCTCATTTGAAGCATTTATCAAGTAAATCATTATTAGTGCTTGCATAATAGATTGGGAAAGTGAGATGGTCTACGCTAAGCTAGGATTGTAGCTGGCAGACTGAAATTTTACATGCTTGGGAGTACAACGGTTCTCAGGGTACAGAAGTAATGAATATTTAATGACTTGAAGCCCCAGTAACACATTATATTCTACTTCTATTAAAATATTATTTTCTGTCCAAGCTATTTAATGCCATGCCTTGTTCTTTTATCCATAAACATACTTTTGTCATTTTTCCATATGCTTAATCTTTTTACCAGTTTGCTCTGAGAAATAAGATAAACACTTGACAGCATTTGTATTTGCTGAGATACTTAGTATAAAATCGGGATTAGGTGATAAGTAGTATTCCTTCAAAGAGAAGTAAAACATCTCAAAATGTCGAAAAGCTGACATTTCTCTATAAACTTGTAGCAAATGAGATCATGAATCTATTAGATGTTGCCATTTTTTGGTACTGTTCAGCAGATCCAGTGTAAGTCTAATAATTTGTCTAAAGAAATGTATGATACGTGTCACATATCTTGTATGGGTTGCAGAGTGGTTTGGAATTATGCAGTTGTGAGCAATTCCAGCGATATTGCTATTGGAATTAAAATAAATTGTCATTTCCTACTAAATATCTATACATTGTTGTATAAGGTAATGGCAAAAAATACATGATCGTGTTTCTTCCTTAACTGAAATGACAGTAATGGTAATAAAAGTTGAGTTGGGAAAATAGTTATGTGCTTTCTATTCAGTTTTCAAACTGTGCCTGATAGGCTACTGGTGTAGTTTATAGGCTTCCTCAAAATCATGCATTGCTTGTTGAGTAAATTTCTCTCAGTAATTGAGAATTTGAAAAAAGAGAATGTTTTAACCAGTGAGTTTTTTCATTCAAGAAAAAAGAAACAAAATGGTCTCTAAATTACTGACAGGAACCTTGCTGTATGAATGCTGTGGATTGATGTTAGTATGCTGATAGCTAAACCCTCTAACCAGGAGACAGAGACCCTACTAGATGGAGCAAGGTGAAGGGACATACAGCTTTCCTATAGACCATTCAAACTTCTGCATAAATAAAGCATTCAAGAACATGCAGAACTGAAATCTGGTGTGTTTTAGCTGGCTAGAACTAGGCATCTAGTGCTTTACTAATTCTGTCTCTGAACACGAGATCAAATAAAGGAAAGATGATGAAATATGGTGTCACTAGTTTTACTAGAAATCACTTGAGCAAGCATGCAACAATTCATTAAAAGATCTAGGGAGAGTAACGTTTCCTCTTATTTGCTCAGTTTTGTAAATTACCAAACATTTGGTGGAACTCTGTCCCACCACTAAAACGTTTGCATCAGCCTATACTTTTTGTTGAGGATCCAGAGTTTTTTGCTAATTGCTTTTGATGAATATCAAAAAACCCAAACAAAAAAACCCCACAAAACCCCAGGATATTAAATGGAAGAGTAAGATAGAAATTGGGAATGGTGTTACAAATGCTTGTTTTCTGTAATTCAAAAGTATGCAATTTGGAAACAAAGAAAGCAAAACTGCACCTACCTAGTGCAGTGAAGGTAACAGTTTCAGTCCTGGAAACTAACTGTATGAATAATTTCCCTGGGTGTGACAAGAGCTACCTTGATTGCAGAATAACTTTCTAGATTTCACTTGTTAATAGATTGGTTTTAAGTAATCGCGTAGTTTGATAACTAAATCAGCCTCGATTGAATGATAAAATGGAACTTGAAATCTCATCAGGCAAATATCAAAAGCCCAGATTCATATCACTAACATAAAATTGTTATATACAGGTAAAATTCAATGAAATGAACAGCTTGTTTAAAAAGACAAGAAGGTGTGGAAAGGATAGTTGTAGTAGAGATTGCTGCATGGTTTTGCTTGCGTCAAGTAAAGAATTAGCTGAACTTCAGCACGACATCAAAAGCTGTTGGAGTTGCAGTTATGTAGTCTCTGGCTTTCTCTCTTTCCTTACCACTACAAAACTTGATGAGGTGTGCTGCTTGTTCTGTCTATGAGGACAGTAACTTTGCCATGGCTGTGAGTTTGGCTCTTTAAGAATGAGTTTCTATGAAGAGGAAAATGCTTAGACAAAAACTGATCAGTATCTTTTCCTGATATTCAATGAATGAAGTACTAATGAGGTTATTTAATTCTGTATCTGACAATGAGTATGATAACACTAAGAACAGATTAGGACCTTAATCTGAGAGAAGATTCCTCAGCAAATTTAAAAAGGAAGATCTGATTTTTTTTTTTTTTTTTTTTTTAAAATCTTCGTCACAATTATGTATGAACACAGTTTAGGGGCAGTGTCACTCCACCCAGAAAGAACTATAGGACTAATTACCAACCAGCAGAAGAACCACACTGCATGGCATCCAGTAGGTATCTTCAGATAGATTTCTGAAAGTATTAGTTAATTTTATTTTTAATGGACGGCAGACATAGTTATTCATTTTGACCTCTGTAATTGAGCAGTCAATTTGTTTTAAAGGCGAGAAAAAAATTTACTGAAATGGAAAATTTTGAAGTTGAAATCCCTTTAGAAAGAAATACAAGTTAATCATAACAATATACAAGATACTGAATACAGACTAATGTTCTAATCTGGTAAAACCTGTTTTTAGCTTTTATTTATTAATACTAGTTTTTCTTCAGTGTGTAGATGCTGAGTTGAGGAAGGCAAACTTTTTCCCCTGGCAGCAGAGTTGTTGCCTCTTCAACCAATAATCTCTTTGTATATAGAATATGACAAAATCTAGAAAAAAAATAAGTTTATCAAGTGAAATTACTTATAATACTTGTAATAGAATGAGTATGAGTTAGTATTGATACATTATGTTAGTGGAAGCATACTTCAACAGGTGTTTGTACTTATTGAGGTAGATAAGCAATAGGTATGTAGATAGGAGAAAAGGAAAGAATAAGATGGAAAAAAGCTGTCTATGAGATTTTGTGAATTAAGAATAAAATGAATTGCTAAATAATTTTAGTCAAAACGTAACTGTGATGTTAAACATGGTAACAACTAGATTAGAGAAGTTTCATCTTTGTCACATAATATAAAGAAACTTCAATACAAATCTGATCTAAATGGCTGATAAGCACTTCTTTAGTAAAAATTAGCATATTCAAACCCCCCTTTTAACAGCAAATAAACACAGAAGCAGCCATTCTGTAGTAAAATAATCTTTGTAAAGTTCAGATATAATGGTGAGGTGTCAGATTAGTGCTTAGTGTTGTAGAACAATTTCAGGTTTACCATAATCCAGTTATGCAAAAGATTATTGTAAAGAATGCCCAATGATTGTTACTGAGAGTGCTTTAATGAAGACTTCTCTTAATCTATGTATCAAGATGAGTACTTCTCCCATCAACAGTGTAGTATCATCACTTTATGGCAGATTTTCTCCTGTCTTGCTTCAAAGTTCTTGCATGGTGGCTTTAGATTCTCTGAATAGTCTGACCTGTTCTTTGGGGAGGAAGGTTTATTAAGTGGCATTGTGGTGAAAATGCTAAAAAATACCTAAGTATTTTTTTTCTCTTCAATTATATGTTTTTTCCAGAACAAATGATTCTTTTTCCTTATTTCAAAAGCTACTTTTCAGCATATGGATTTGTCTTAAGAATTTTGGTGCAAGTATAAACTGTGTATTCCTAACCTATATTCATCCTGACTACTGAAACACTGATTTACTGATAGGAGTTACTCATATAAAGGGAAAAAGAAGTGATTATTTGTCCTGGTTTCGGCTGGAATAGAGTTAGTTTTCTTCCTAGTAGCTGGCATAGTGCTGTGTTTTGGATTTAGAATGAGAAGAATGCTGATTAACACACTGATGTTAAAGTTGTTGCTAAGTACTGCTTATGCCAGTCAAGGACTTTTCAGCTCCCCAAGCTCTGCCAGGTGCACAAGAAGCTGGGAGGGGGCACAGCCAGGCCAGCTGACCCAAACTGCCCAAAGGGCTATTCCATACCATATGGCGTCCTGCTCAGTATAGAAACTGGGGGGAGCTGGCCGGGGAGCAGCGATCGCTGCTCGGGGACTGGCTGGGCATCGGTTGGTGGGTGGTGAGCAATTGCATTGTGCATCACTTGCTTTGTATAATATTATTATTATTATTATTATCATCATTATTATATTGTTATTATTATCATTACTGTTTTACTTTATTTCAATTATTAAACTGTTCTTATCTCAACCCAGGAGTGTTTCTCACTCTTACTCCTCCGATTCTCTCCCCCATCCCATCGGGGCAGGGGGAGTGAGCGAGCAGCTGCGTGGTACTGAGTTGCCGGCTGGGGCTAAACCATGACACTATTTCACATGACTTGGGAATTTGGGACATGAAAGTATCTTGAGTAAGTTAAGTTCTCCACTGTCACCCAGAGAGTGTTGCCATTTTTGGAAGACTGTTAAGACAGTAAGTTCAGTGTGACTTTGGATGTTCTGTTTTTTAGTTCCCCATAGCATTTACAATAGCACGTTATAGTCTTTATAGTAGCACATAAATACACATAAAATTATAACACAGACTGTGAGTTTGAAGTTTTTGTTAGTATATTGCTGAAAAAAAAGGTTTTTTTGGTTGTCAGTATGGTTCCTAAAATATCTAATGAACTGGTAGGTAGTTACATGAAGAGTGGTAAAATCTCCTAGGGTGAATGTAACAGTGTATCTAATGTGACATGCAGAAGAAGATGATGTGTTTTAACAAAAAAAACGATGCTTCAGAGTTTGATTTAAAGTGTTTGGGTTTTTTTCTTGATTTAGATTTATTGTAAGTGAAAGATTATCTCCAGCAGTCACTTTCTCTACTTTCTTCCGATGAACGAGAAGAGGCAGTGGATAAAACAAAGCTTTGAAACCACAACTAATTTTTAGGATAGCTTGTTATCTGAAAAACAGCCTTCTTTCAAAGGAGGATATTCAGGACTTAATCATATTCCAGTTGAAGGCATAATGTAGAGACCAACACCATACCATAATAATATCACACCTGTCACTGTTAATGGATAGCTACACTCTGCTCTGCTAGCCTTTCAGTAAAGCCATGCTTGGGTTTAGCTGTTGCACAATCACAGCAAGATTCTGCCACCTCCTGACCCTGTATGTAGCCAGTTGTGCCTATGGAATACGGACCTGACATCCTTGTGAACTGGGATGGTAGCATTTTTCAGTCACTTCATGGTAGCTTAAATTAATTGCAGGATAGAATCTAAGACATATATATTACACAAATTAGTATTTTATATGTAATTTTTTTTTCATTATTACTTTGTGATGATGTCCTACCATCTAGAGATAAAAGAACTGTAGTTTTTCATGAAACTGGCATCCAGTGGACAACTAATGTTTCCCTCCTACCTCAAAAGTATCTACCAACCTCCTAGATAGGAAATTTATTTCATTGACTTTATTTCAAGACCGTGTAGCTGTTGGGAATTGCTGCTCTCTTGCTCCCGAGAAGCTTCCCTTTTGTAGTGATAGTTTGCATTTTATGTTCATGAAGAACTAGTTTATAACTGCAAATGCAGTCTGGATACTTCATGAAATCAGCTATCAGAAGTTTTGTCACGGATTCTGTGATGAGTCAAATTGTTGCTATTTTCATGTAGTTGCTTTCCCAACACCAACCAGTAACAGGGAGTTAGTGATCCTAATTGTCTCATTTGAATTCTGGTCCATAATCAGAAAACAGCTTGAAATGGCAAAACCTGCATGTTGACTGGAAAAGTAGAGTAAGAAAAGCAAATAACTTCAGGGTGTACCAACTCATTCTGAGGTTTTATGTTAACTTGCACAAGTTGTAGCTCTCTTCCATTACCTATGGATGCACTGAGGATGAAACCAATTTAGAGTTGCTTAAGCGGAATCACACCCACTTAGAAATCACTTCTGCTTTTGCATTTGTACCACAGTTTCAACCCATTATTGAATGTGCTTAATAATAATTTACCAAGCATTACAGCAAACAAAGAAGTCCTGCTGAAGGAGAACAAATGGCTGAGTTACAAAACAGACTGGCTGTTTTCTTAAACAAACAAAAAGACCACAACCTAATTGACAGAACAGAGTCTGGATTAGCTAAATGATGATCAGCACAAGTGTCTTGCCAAATGAAGAGATACTTCAGGAAAATGTGTGCTTCAGTGTTTGGTCCTTCACAGTAGGCTGTTTATATTTTTGTGTTGCTTAAAGGTGCAGAGTAAGGGAATCTACAGCTGGAAGGAAATTATCACCAGTTTCTTTGGTTGGTGGGGTTTTTTTTTTGGTCTTCTCTCTTCCTGGTATAGTGTCCTGGTTTCGGCTGGGATAGAGTTAATTTTCTTCCTAGCAGCAGGCATAGTGCTGTGTTTTGGATTTAGTAGGAGAAGAATGTTGATAACATGCTGATGTTTTTAGTTGTTGCTGAGTACTGCTTATGCTAGTCAAGGACTTTTTCAGCTTCCCATGCTCTGCCAGGCGCACAAGAAACTGGGAGGGGGCACAGCCAGAATAGTTGATCCAAACTGCCCCAAGGGCTATTCCATACCATATGACGTCATGCTCAGTATAGAAACTGGGGGGGGGGGTGGCCGGGGAGCAGCGATCGCTGCTCGGGAACTGTCTGGGTATCGGTCGGCGGGTGGTGAGCAATTGCATTGTGCATCACTTGCTTCGTGTATCATTATTATTATTATCATTATTATACTGTTACTATTAGCATTACTGTTTTACTTTATTTCAATTATTAAACTGTTTTTATCTCAACCCAGGAGTGCTTCTCACTCTTACTCCTCCAATTCTCTCCCCCATCCCATCGGGGTAGGGGGAGTGAGTGAGCGGCTGCGTGGTGCTTAGTTGCTGGCTGGGGCTAAACCACGACATACAGTAATCATGCTGGCCTCCCCTTTACGACATACGCTCAGGTTTGGAGAACACCAAAGAGTCTGGCTTACACCTTTCTCCATCTTGGGGGATTTAAAATCCTCTCTCTCCAGAGACTGTGTCAACAATCAGATTATTCTGGAGTTCAATGGCTACTGAGTTTTGAGGAATATGAATTTGGATTTGGGCACTGTAATTTGGGATAGATAGGATTTAAGCACTTAGGTGGACTTCTATGTCTAGCTCAGGTATCTAGGAAAAATACAGTGTGACTGGCTTACTAGTTTTGTGATTTGAAAATCAGTATTTTTTCCAAGAAAATTGCTGCAGGTTTAACAGAGTAAGTAGAAACTATTGGTTCTTTGGATCCCCTAATTATCTGATGTCAGTGTTGAATTAATATACAATATATTCTTCATATTGTTATACTAAATAGGTTAGGATGTGTGTGATAGTGTAATGTGCACAACAACTGATACTAAGGATGAACAAGTTGTTGTATGTCAGATATGTGTTATCTGTGTTGTTACATGTGTTTACACCTGTAAGTTTTAAGTACTTCCCCTGTGTCACTGGTATTACTCTGACATTACAATTGGTATGAGAGGATGAAGAAGGGTTGTTACACCACTTACTATATCACACCTTGCTGCAGCAGCATTTAAGGAAAAGAAACACTCTCCATAGCCTGGAGGTGTGATCTTGGGCAGGTCATTTAAGAATTAAATGTGAATTTGGCATGTGTAGTAGGAAAATGACACAAGCCCATGCACCCCTTCTCAGCTGAGCATCCTGTACACAAGTGAGGCCATGTCGTGATTGGACTTTTTGACTCCTGAAATTATTTTTCTCTACAGCGGACAAACTCTAGGTGATACAAGCCTATGCAGTCACTCAACTTTGTGGTTAGAGAATTTCTGTAAGCGTGCGTTTGAATCTGCTTGTGCAGGGAACAGAATTGAATCTGAGTCACCCATACCAAGTGTACAAGCGTTTAACCAGCAAGTTATTACATAAAATTGGACACTACAGATTTTTTTTTTTTCTCCCCTCTTGTGGTCTTATGTAAGAAAGCCCAAGATTCCACTGCAGTTTGCATTGAGCTTTCCAAGTGTTCTGAGAGGCATACTGGCTCAAGCCCTTCATGGGTTTAGATGGAGGATTGACTACTTTCTGGTTCCTTACTTGGCTTCAATATAAATTAGCTGTGCAGATTTATATGCCAGTAGTATTATAACCAAGACTCTTGATGCTTGAGTATTACTCCCTAAAATGGGGGATTATGGCACATCCTTCAAGAGTAATGTTTGGAACATATGTTACAGACTTTGACATATTTAGATAGTTTAATAAAAAGTCACTGCTTTCCAGGCTAGGAGTTTCTAAGCTGAATGCATAAGTTTGTGTAACTGTGGTATGATAGCTGTGCAGGTAAGTTTTACAGTTATTTTGCTTTTGGGAAATAAGTTGCAGCATGAGAGATTTAAAATTAGGGTACAAGCTACTATGTAAGCAGCTGTATGTAGAAAAACTTTCTTAAGCTAAATTAGTGCTTTTGGCCTAATTCTTGGTAGTAGTTAAATTTAATCTATATTTAATTGATGATTTTAGATAAAGAATATCAGAGCTAAAGCAGTTGCCTTTCTGTCAATGTGAATGTCAGCTGGTGTCACTCCACAATTTTCTTGGAGTTGAACCCATTATATTGAACGAGATCTCTTTTTTTGCCTTGGTGTTTAAAACCTGTGATCATCCAAGATCAAGTTTCTCTGCTATGTTCTCATTCCTCGTCTGCCTGTGCCCAAAATGCTTGTGCATTTAAACAACAGTTAGGAAAACATTGTAGTGAGGTTCTCGTCTTGTCTGAGGAAAAACCATGAAGCCAAAGCTAAATGCAACATCTTAGTACTCCTACTATGTGTGCATGTGTGTGTAATATGCATAGACAGACTCATATTTACATATACATGCAATGTACACATTTCATGTAATGTAAACATCACGTAATATGTAGTAATGTATACATAGTATGTATACGTTCATAGTATGTTTCATGTACTAGTGAAAAAAAGTAAAGAATAAATAAACATACAATCTGTGTGGAGGCAGCAAACCTGTTTTCCAAAATATACTCTTACTTATCCCTTTGGGAGACTGAAGCAAAAGAAAAGCTCAGATGTTAAATCATAGAAGAGAGCAGAATCAGCAACATTCTTAATAAAACTGGTAGGAAGTAACCCTGAAAACAGCTGCTTTATGGTTAATTCTCATAAATGCAGATTAAAAGTAAAATGTAAAAATCTAGAAAATTGACTGGGTTTAAATTAATATTGAACACTTTTGAAACCAGTGTGGCTGCTTTTTAAAGTACATTTTTCTGACTTCCTGGGAAAGTTATATATATGTATAAAAATTCTCCTTTTACTATACTTTAGTGAAAGAAAGAAACTGACCACCTTATAAAAATCAACTTATTACTCTGCTGAATTTTTTTTTTTTAATTCTTCAAGTTGGGAAAAAAAATACATAAAGCTGTACATCTGTATTCAATTACATAATATATATTTAGGTCTATATGTGAAAGAAGGAGGATATAAATATAGCCATGAATTTTAGATATTCATTTACTTTCTCTCCAATTATTTTTGCAATAAGAGTGTGTGAACATAAAAACTTGCAAGTGGTATTAAAATAAACTTGAATATTTGCACTGTTGATGGTGTTTAGTCTTAAAAGAAGGTGTTCTAGTGAAAGACGCAAGCACATGATGCACACTATTTAGTATACATAAAATACACTATTTAGAAAACAAGTATGTGCACCCTAGAGATTTAATGAGATTTTTTTGTGGCAAAACCAATTGCTTATGTACTGCTTTGCAGAAATAGCAAAAAAAATCAGTATTTTTAAAGGTAATGAGAATAATATGTGTTCTATTATGTCAAATACATCTGCTTGGTTTTATCATTAGGACTGATTGTATTTTAGCAGTCTCAGTGGTGAACTATGGGAGAAGGTAAATATCAGGATAAGCAACATTCACAAATTATTGTAAATTGAAAGCTATGGCCACACCACGGAGATCAGAGAAGTGTTCAAACCAATTAAACATTTGTATATATGTGCAAATAATGTACGTACATATTTGTGTGTACTCTGTATATGTATGTTTGGCAAAATACTTAAGAAAAAAAAATCAAATTAGTTACCCTGCATGAAGATGAAATGCACACACAGAGACACAAAATGATGGTTTGCATGGTCCCGTGTAGTCCGAGGGATTCTTTTTTTGTGGTTTTATTTGAATTGTGACCTTGTTCAACAGTTATGGCAGTAGGAAACAATACTGGCTTTCCTCTGACAAGCTACTTAGTGCAGCAGTAAATCAGTCAAAGAAAAAAGAGTTTGGAAAGCACCCAGCATATAGAAGTTCAGACAGTGCAACAGGCATTTATGTTTCTCACATTATTTCTGTCAACAGCAGGTCAGTATACCGGAAATGTCTTCTCTGTATCCATGTCTCGGAGTCATCAAAGTAATCTGTTTCCTATCCAGTGGGGTTCCTAAGGAAAGCATCTCACAGCCCTTTGGAATGCCTGTGCTGTGCTTGGGTGAGCAGAGACAGCTGGAAGTGATTAGAATAGACCGACATGTGAAATCACGTGGGAAGGGATTCATCTTGCTAAAGAGGAGGAATCCGTGCTCTGTTCTGTAGAGTAGTTTAAGTACAAAAGTGAGAAGATTTTCAAAGGGGCACAGGGGAATTGAGCTATGGGATTGCACTGATGCCATTTAATATTGCAAATCACATTCTACCCTCAGTAGATTATATTTAAAAACAGGCTGATAATCACAGACGATAGTTTCATAAGAGCATAGGAACTGCCAGGCAGGAATGAAGCAGTTGTTCCTTTATCCTAGTCCTGCCTCTTAGCTCTCCCAAAACACACAGTGATATCAGACAAAAAATAGAACATTAATACGTACATAGCTGTAAATGTTACATTTATAATGTGAAAACAGTGACATTTCCCGGACATGCAAGGTTTGATGATTTCATTTTAAATGTGCACATTATCAGGGATAAGTCAATTGGAAATCTTTCTCTCCTGAAAGGGAAAGAGCTTTTGCTTTAACATAAGCAATATCCTTTAAAAAACCCCAAACTTGTACTATATCTTCATTTTCTCTCCAACTGAATGGATGTATTTTACATTTTGCATTTGCATTTTGTGATCTCGTTAGTTAAGGCTCTCTATGTATTTTCAGTACTGGTATGACACACGTAACACACAGGTCTGCTGAGGTACCTTGCCCAGTATGTTATTTCTGCTCTTAATCTTAGTGTGATATTGTAACTGTTAGTAGATTCTTGGTGCAACAGCAAATTACTAGTCTAAGAATTTACTCTTTTACAGACATACAAACGTGCATCATTTCAGAACTAGGCAGAGCTTTTCTTCTAGTATCATAAACTAGGTGGTTTTTTTTTTTTTTTTTAATCCTGAACATCTAGGTGAGACAAGTAATTATTGAATTGTGAGAATATTCACACATGCTTTAATCATCTCCCTAGAGAATTGTGTATTTTTGTATTGATTTGGGCATTCATAGTCATGAAAAGCGTGGACTGGATTCAGACTTCCCAGTTTGTCACTCGTCTGAGGTGAATTTTTCTTGTTTTAAAATTAGGTAATGTTCTGGCAATGATGCTTTCATAGGAGGTGGGCAGTGTTGTTGATGTCCTAAAGTACTGTGCTTGTCTGCCATCTAGAAGTGTTGATGAGTTGCCTTTTGAATGTCATTTCTCTGCATGACATTCTGGCAGTCACTTCCACCTGCGGGTGTCCTTCCTTTTGGTTGTTCAGCTCAAGCAAACACGGTGTTTAAAATTGCGTACAGTGGCTATTCTGGAAAGAAACAGACCCTTTCTTGTTCCGTAACAGCAGTGAGAAAATGCCATCCAATGTAACAGCTGTGAATAACATGTTAATAAAAGATGTTGTAAACTATGTAGATAATGTTATAGACAAGGATGTTCGCTTTTCTAGCCACAGGTTCCTTGAATTAAACTTTGATCTGGTTCTCCTACCTGTACTGTCCTGTTAGAACTAAGACATGTGCATTTCAGACCAGAGAAGGAACTGATTTAGCTTCATGCCTACGCAAAGAACTGTACATGGTAATTTCTCCAGGTGGTAGAATTACTTCTTAAAATTTGGAAGTTACTGTTGCGAAGCTTGACAATTTATTAAACGGGTCAAAATTAAGTATTGGAAATGAAATATGAAAAGCCTGCAACGTAAGCCTATCATATAAGATGTTAAAAAGAGGCACCTGTACCCTTGGAGACAGCAGCCATTCAGTAACTAGCTTCACACCACGTGAAACTCTGGTCTCTCTTACTGTCTGAAGCTCAGATTAATCTCTTCTACCTCTAGCCATGAAAAAGTTAAGCATCTTTCCTAATTTATTCATTAGGGCTTTCTCTGTGTATTTAGTGGAGAGATGTTGTTTTTGCAGGAAGTCAGTCCATGTGCTTAGAATGTCAGTATTTGTCCACTGGAGGTGAATTTCCCTGTTGTCTACAGCAATAGCCATAACTGGTCTGTTATTAAGCAAGAAGTACTCGTATGTCTAGAGGTAGGAAGGTATCCTGTGCTTGGAACAGCTGTTCTAGCCAAAAATGTAGCCAAAACCAGAGCAGAGTTTTGAGTACATTGCATCTCAGTCACCGAATAATCCTCTAGTAAAAAATAAATTAAAAAAAAAGGAGTTAATGAAATAGTGACAGAAAAACCTGTTGAATGGCAAAGAATGTAGTATTTTAAGTAGTTAGCTATTTCTTGATGAGAATAGAGGGTTCTTCTATCATCCGTTATGAACGGGATGACAGAAGCTGTCTGTCAGAATAGTGCCCAGTGCTGAGACAAACTAAAAGACTGTAAGAGTCTTCGAGCAGTCAGCTGGAAAAGTGCAACAACACCCACTTCATTGCTGTTAAGAGTCACTTATACCACCAACAGTGGGCACCAGGTGACTTTGCTAGAAATCCTATTCACATGTTTTTAGGCTTTTTTCTAACTTTTGAGAATAATTTTAAACAAGTATTTTAAATATCTAATTTTATATGTGTGTATACACACACTTACATACACATATATACACACACATATATATAGAGGGGGAAAGGTTAAGTAAAGTAATTCACAGAAAATGGTTGAGGTTTGAAAAAATAATTTTCATGTTTCTAGAGAGAATCTTAATTTTAAAGCTAGGAAGCTTGTTTTCTACCCATCTACCATATGTGTGCTTATGTGTGTGTGGGTGGGTGTGCAAATTCTGTGTAGTAGTTTACATAGCTCTCAAGGCATTATTAATTCATTCTGTGAAGAATTGGCTAAGGCAATGTCAGGCTGGTTTGTTTATGGTTTCAGAGTAAGCCATAATCATCCATTCTATATAAAGCATTCCTTTTTGATTTTCAGCCTGCATACTGGGGGTTTATAGGGTGATGGTATTGAGTCACACCAGGGTACATGGAGCATAGAGTTCTGTCTTCATCAGTAACAGATGCTAAAAGAGGAGTAAGAACAGGGAAAACATGTATTATACTTTCCCCTGATACTCTCCTAGCATCCACTTCTGTACGCAGAGGTCCTTTATTCATATGTAGTCAGGCTCTGCCAGCCTCCCTTGTGTCCAGTTTCAAGTTCTCTTTCTCAAACTCCCTTGAGATTTTTCTGGCCTTTGCGTTTGTACCTCCTTGTACCTGCTTTCTGTCGGTATTGCCAGTCTTCATGGTCTGTTTCGTCTCTTCATCTGTTCTGTTGGTTTTTTTTCCATGCGGCTTCCTTTGTTTTGTATTTGCTTTCAGTCCCTTCAGGTAAACCCTTCATTTTCTATAGTCAGAGCTTTCCTAAAATCAAACTTTTTTCCTGATGATTTCTTCCCATTTGAAGGAGAACTTTCAGCCAGAAAATGCTGTTTTGAAATGCTTTTTTTCCTCTAGAACTGGTCTTACCAGCAGGATTTTTGTCTTTTTTTTTAAAATTTTAAAAAAAAGTGTATTGAAAGAATATTACAAGCTGCAAAGTCAAGCGTAAGACTTTAGGTGACAAGTGTGACCTTCATTTGCACCTGCCTTCCATCCATCCGTCCGTCCTTCCTTCCTTCTTTCCCAAGTATAAGGTGTTTTTAATTATGTAGCAACTTTCAGGGTTCCCCCCACCCCCAGGCCTAGCTGTAATATTTTTTTTCATTTTGAATATTTGACCTTGTTCATTATTTACTATATATTGCAAAAATCAGCAAGTGAGTACAAAGTTACTCATTTTTTCTTGCAGTATGACGTAAAGATTAAAGCAAAAACATTGGCTAGGTTAATTAGAGAAACATTGGACCTGATTGTTCAGTGTATTTAGTATATGATAGCCGTTTAGAGCTCCCAATTAAAGGGTTGTAAGTCGCATTTGTGTCACACTTACAGCTTTAGACTCTGTTCTTTCAGCAGCCTTCCGTGATCTATGAACTGAGATTCCTGAGCAGCTGCTAAGATAACTCCAAAATGTTTTGTGTGGGAAAACAAATTGGTGTAAGACAGTCTGTCTGTTATGCTGTGCTGTAATTAACTGTGCCTGTACCTGTGTTGCGCAGCTGAGGCCATCTGCAGAGGAGCTTCTGTCCTTGCCATTAAAACTCTTTTACCCTCTAAAATGCAGGGTTAAATTTGCAGTGCGTATTGAGAGCAATCCCTCACTTTGTGTGGGAACGGTTTGAGAGTGGCCCAGGTCAAACCCACTCTAGAAACTGTTCAAGCAGTTTCACAGGGTGGACGAGTGCAGTCTAGGGACTGTGTGTGCTGGATCAGGTTTAATTTAGGCTTGAGTCACCATCAGTGGTTGTGTCTGTGAAGAGTTCCTTTATATGTCCATTCTGAGGTGGCTTTGCATTGGCTGTAAGCAAGCAACCTGTTAGGGTTGACCTATAATCATTACGCTGCAGCCTATGAGGGGAAGCCACATCTTGTTTCTAGGATGCATATTCAGTGCAAGGATTACACTGCAGGTATGGTTCTTATAAATATTTCATGGTGAAGTGTGACCTTTATTTGCTTGCCAGGCATCTCATGGCTCTCATACAGTAACCTGTGACAGATTGTTTGAATTGAAGAGCCCCGGAGCCCTGCTGTAGGTGAAAAGTGGATGCTCCTTACTTAGAGTGAAGCATGTCAAGCAAGAGAACAAAGGAAGATCTTTTAAAAAACCAACAAAACAAACAAACAAAACCAGCCCGTGAATAACAATAAGCAGCAAATAAAGGAAATACGGAGTTGGGAACCAATTTTATTCAGAAACATATCTCCGAAAGGTTTCTGCTATTAGTGCTTCTGAATTCATGCACATAATGAATGAGTTGAGTCCAGCACCTTCTAGTCTGTGCTACCCATGCTATATTTGCTGTCTTAGGCTGTCACCTCTGATGATGCTTTCTCTTTACTTTCTCAAAGGTATAAACCAGCTTTCTGCTTTCTGCCAAATAGTAAATACTCGATACTGACTCAGCTTCACTGCTTTATCTTTACTCTTTGTCTCTGCCCACCTGCTATGCAGTTGTATGCAAGAAACATTTTGTGGAACTCACAGGGGAAATCTGTACAGGTCACCTCACAGATGAACACATCCTATTTTGTCAGATTTAATGCTATAATTAGGTTCTTCTAGACTTTGTGTTCTTTGCACTCTGGTTATTTTCCGTAACAATTACTCAGTGTTGTGAGAGCTTTAAAAGCAATGTACATGGAGCTGACTAAAAACGATTTAGAATAGGGCAAGATGCATGTGTTTCTGGGAGAGAGGATGAAGCCACTTGAATGTAATTTTATTAGTGGTAAGGCAAAGCCATACCTCTGATTCTTAACTGAATGCAAGAAGAAATTGGATTCATAGCAGTTAAAGGAATTAAATGCTTTGGTTAGCTCCCCAGAATGAGTTACAGAATACAGGTTATGAGCTGGTGGTTAGATGGGGTGGGCGGGTATCGCTGCTGTCAAGAAGAACTAATGAAGAACATAATGCGTGTTGTACAGGGATGGGACTAGTGAGAAGGAGGCATAGCACTCCAGATGTTGGGCAGGACTACAGAGGGGAGGGGCTGTCGTTCTAGTTGGAAGAGAGGGATATGACCTGAGTATTGGATTTAATTTGAGCTCTTACCATTAAGAGGAATCGGAGGCTCCTAGTTGTCTCATTACAACTTCTGACACTGAAGTTCTGGCACAGATTATGGGTTTTGCTACAAATTATGCCTGGTAACTGTGCTCCAGAGGGACATAACAGCTGTTACTTATAGTATGTTGTGTTTTGGCTACCATTCAGTACATTCTGAAGTACATCAGCACACTGCCTATTTTTGACTTGACAGTAGGAGCATAGAAATTCTTAATGTTGTCTTAATTCACCAGAGCACGTTTCCAGGGGATGACCCCTCCTAGTACTCTGGAGTCAGTTTCTTTGCATCTGTTATGGTTTCTGTTTGGCACCCAGATCTCAGGAATCACTTCTGAAAAGTCTGATATTAAGCTTTTAAGTAGCTTTGCCAGGGTCTATGAAAAATCAGTTTCTCTGTATAGCAGGGAAAGTGTCTGGATTTTGCTGTTCTGTGACACAGCAAAAAGTCCTTATGCAGCATGGCAAAATGTGGCTTAGGTCAGGATACAACATTTAGTGTGTCAGGCTGAGAATCTGTGGATGGATGCAGCTCTCAACAGCATCAAGCAGATTGCCAAGCCTTGTGTGGGGAGGGCTGCATACCTCACCTCTCCTCGTAGTACCCATAGGGTGATATAGTTGGAAGGGACCTTTGCCCAAACATTAAGATGATAGTCTCCCAACATCATTTGCTTACAGTCACTTAAAGGAGTTAAACTGAAATTTTGTTCTGACTCAATGCTTTTCTCATGTGTGGAGATAGAAGTAGTCGGTCCTAGATGTTACTAGGTATCTGTTAAAAAGGTACCAGAGATTTACTATTCACCAATCACTTGCCAGTGATTTACTGCATGACAACCTAAACTGCTGAAATTTCCCTCTGTATTGCAGAGGCAATATATGTCCTAGTCACTAGACCACAAAGGACGTACCTATAGGAACATATACAAAGGGATACCAGCTGTGCTGTCTCATTCTCTGAGCTGTCCAGAGATAGGACATCTCCAGACTTGAAGCCAAGTATTCATCTTGAGTGCTGCTCCATGCTTGAGGAAGTTTGATGTATTTCCCTGCTGGTACGTACTGTGGTAATGGCATGGCTCTGTAGCATCTGAACTAAGGCTATCTCATGCTCATAGCACAGGCAGTGCAAGCATAAATCTGTTAGCCCCTTGTCATGCTGCCTAAAATCCTGCTACATTTGTTTAGATCTCATACATACTGCTCTTGTTTTGCTGCTGCTTCTGGCAAAGTGGTCCCGCTTCCCTAAAGCCTAGAATTAGGTATTTGACTGTAGGATTTTAGGAAAACCTAGCTTGATCTGTTGCCTTCTCTAAGCAGCTTTATCTTTTCATGTGGGCCGTTGTGAATCTTATCCTGAAGATCCTGCTGTCGTTTGCATGCAGTCCTGTGTGGCAGTAGCCTTGAGTTTGCACCATGAAACTCCATGTTTGAAAAGAGTCTTTCAGCAATTTATGCTTATTTTTTATTAATATCTTTCATTCAGTAAATAGATAAATAACTTCAGTTTTGAACACTGCTATCACTTTTCTTCTGGTGATAAACACTAGTGTCACTTGTGCTGTAGCTGAATAATGATTTCTTTGAAAGTGCAATTAAAGCACTGCCTTCTTCATAATCACAATTTGTTGTATATGATAAACTTGATTCAATAAATAGCTGTCTGACCCACACAGCAGTAAGGGACACTTGTTTTCATGACTTTTTCTCAGTAGAGGCAGAAATAATACCTCTTATAAAGTGCTGTATTCATTTTAAAGTGAATGCATCAGGTTGGAAGGCACCTCAAAAGGTTATGTTTTCCAACCTCCTGCTCAGAGCAGGTCAGCTCTGCAGTCAGACCAGGTTACTCAGGGCTTTATCCCGACTTGTCTGGAAACCTCCAAGGCCTGCACAACCTCTGGCTGCAGCGGATTGCATCTTAAAAAGAGAAATACCAGAGACTGAAAAGGGAATGAAAATACATTAAAAAAATGGAGAGACTTGATAAAGCAGATGTTGTAAATCAGATGTCTTTTTACACATTTCGTTATAACCACTGAAGTTCTTAACTACTTCAGTGTTTACTTCTTCTCACCCACTGTTTAGAGTACACTAATTGGCATAGCTTATGTTCTGAGGAGATGTTAGGAAGCCTATAAGGTAAAACTGCATTGGGTTAAATTAATGTCCTGTTTCCTGGCCTTAAGAAGCTGCAAATCATTAAACAAAGTTCTATCATGTGCTTGCCTGATGACGGGGCGAAGTGGAGCGTAACCACCTGCTGATGTTGTTTTATGCAGTTTGGTTAGACTTGGTCTCATCTCAGCTTTTCTCTTCCACCAGTCTTTATCAATGCATTCTTATATAACCTCAGTCTGCTCCACTGTTGTCCAGAGAAAATGTGAGAACTGACACTTTCCTTATTCAGAATAAAGACTGTGAGATGCTTGGAAGTCATACCAATAAGCCATATACACCCTTCAGATGAGCACTTTCCTCTTGAGCTGCACTGTTATCGATGCATTGGTTCCACAGTCTGGCTCTGAGTTCTGGGGAAGTGTTAATGAGCTTGAGTCAAAGGAGAGCAATTGTCTGCTCTTCATTGGAAAGGACATGCAGTCTTTGATCATAATTGCAAATATAAATTGCTCATCCTAAAAGCTAAAAAGCTTGGTTTCATTTGTTTTGGAGAAACAGAGATGCTTCTTTGAGACATGATCAAGGACAAAAATCTCTGCAGTCTATTTACTTATCTTAGTATGAAAGACTATATTACTGTGCGTGAATTAAAAAGAGAGATCATAATAAAAATGGCGCTCAGCTAACTGCATAAAACTGAGTAGCTATTAGATGCACTATGTATCTTTTTTCCCTCTTTTTTTTAAAAAAAAAAAAAGGTACCTTCAGGATGTGTAAATACCTGATAGGAGGGTGCAAAGAAGATGGAGCCAGGCTTTTCTGAGTGGTGCCTACTGACAAGATGAGAGACAATGGGCACATGAAATTCCATCTGACTGTAAGAAAAAGTGTGTGTGGGGGGTTGTTTGTCTTTTTTCTGTTCCTTCTAGCTGTGAGGGCAGTCAAACACTGGCACAGTTTGCCCAGTGAGGTTGTGGAATTTGCCTTCTTGGAGATACTCAAAACCTGACTGGCTGTCCAGGGCAACCTGCTGTTGCTGACCCTGCTTGAGCAGGGGAGTTGGAATAGATCACCTCAAGAGGTCCTTCTCAACTTAAACTTCTGTGAGTCTACCACTTAGATTTAACCTCCTTTGAAAGTGGACTGGTATGTTAAAAAACCAGCTCCTGTACATGCTTTTGTACATAACACATTTATTACCTTCTGTAACTTTAGCCACAAAAGCAGAATAACGTATTATTCAAGCTTTGCGTAGACAACTTTTTTTCCAAATTGCACCTGACTCTTCAAAACGCTTTACTGAAATGGAACTAAAAATGGGAATTTACATTTTGCAAAAAGTAGATTTATCTTTATTTTATTGAAGATTAAACAATTCAAGAGGAGCAAGTACAAATGGCAAATTATAGTACTTTAGGTTGTAGGAGGTTTGGATTTGTGAGGGGAGAGTACGTAAGGGTAGATATAGCTAAAAGACCACAATAAATATTTGTTTTAATTATTTAACTAGCCTACATTCTCAAGAAGTAAATGCTTCCCTATGCCATGTTTTCAGCTTCAGGTTAGTTTTTATCATGCAAAAGTCAGTAATATCACAGGCAAGAGCCTTTAGCTAAGACTCCGTTTTAGCACAGTCAGTGCTGAGCGTACAAATAAGGTAAAGAAAATACCCTTTTCACTGACTTAAGTATCAAAACCATTGTGTTCTGCTTATGAGCATGAGTCACCAACTATACACTTGCATGTAATTTAATGCCACAACAGACCATATAAAAATGGAATTCAGGTTTAGTTTTTCTTCTAAATGTGACCCATGATACATCGCTCAATGTAATATTGCTGCTGCTGGATAAGAAGGAAATTAGGTGACAGGAAAAATAAAAATGCTGAAATAAATAGTCCTTTTTTCACAGTTCAGAGGACCTGCCAGTTGATTCCCCCAAGTTTTGAGCTTATGTCTGTGCACAAATGACTTGCATATGGTGTGAAGAATGAGTTCCTAAAGTTTGCAGGCACTACAAAACATTGCAGCAGACTTTTTGAAGCTAAAGGAGAAAAATAGCTGAAGGATATGAGAATGCTGAGTGAATGGGAGGTAAGATCACAGATGAAATTAATCTTTTTTGTGAATAAAATAACCTCAGTTAGTCAACTAATTAACAAAGAGTGTGCGTATGGTTGCATATTTCCCCACCCACCCCCACCCCCAACAAATGGTAAGTTTTGACTTCGATTTTGTAATCGCAGAAAAATATCTTGGAGTCATCACAGGGAGTCTTTGAAAAAGTAAACTCTGTGTTCAGGAGTCAAAAGATTAAATAGAATTTCCTAGGAGAGGAGTGAAGAACAAAACAAAAATGCATTATGCTTCTGTGTAATTTTATATTACACCCATATCTTGAATTCTTCTAGAATTATTCCCGCTCTCAAAGAAAGGTTATTCTAGGACCTGTAAGGAAATGGCGAAGGGTGACCTGGCAACTCACATGTACAGGAATACTTCTGTGCAGGAAAAGATTAAATCCAAGAGGATGTTTCATCTTGGAAAAGAGGCTGTTCATAACTGTTATGACAGTTATGTAAAATCACAAATGAAATGAGAACACAAACTCAGCAATGATTTTATGCAGAACCCAGGTATTGGGGAACAACAAAGTAAATCGTTAGGCAAGAAGTGTAAAATTAAGAGGTTTTTCTTCTTTGTTTGTTTTATATTTGATAGTGAAACTGTTTAACTCCTTCACAGAAAATGCTGTATTCTTTATCCATCATATAAATAAGTTCTAAAAAAACCCAATTAGACAATTTGTGGACAGAGTACTTGTTCTCCTCTGAAAAAGATGGATCTTTAAATATGTACCAAAATTTAAGAGACTTAATATTAAAATTATTCTCACTTTTAAAAATCAGATTTACAGCGCTACCAGGGTTGTATCCAAGGAGGGTGAGTGTTCTTCATTCTTACCATGTCTGATAGGAATGCATCTTTGCTGAGATTTCTACTGCTAGAGATTCCTCTTTTCCCATTAGCATCAGTGTTTCTGACTATTTTAAGGGTTGCTTCATAAAAGAAGAAAAAGTTATGTTTGGAAATCCATCTCTGGGAAAAAATACATAATTTATTATAAATCTTAAATTTTAAGTCATTTTGGTTGTGAAATTATATTCTCTTGTCTGTTCTTTTTATTCCTTGTTATATCTCACGTCTTTGACAGTCCCTGTTCTGAATAAGTTTTAGCATATGTATTTGTTTTTCACGAGTGTCTGGCACAGTGAGACTGTAGTCCTTATGGATGCCATGGCTGAAAAAATAAGTGATCCTTAAACCAGAAATTATTTGGCTCCCACAAAACACTAGATTGCAAATTCTTTACTTATGGATGGTCCCATTGAAATAAATGGTATTACTCACCAGTGTTATCTTCTCACCAGTTGTAAATATACAGTTGTGCCTTGCCCAGAGTGAAGCAAACTTGCATGTAATTCCCTGTGAGGACAGTTGCTCTTACAGAAGCTTAGGATGTAAAACTTTTGAGTTTGGAGGTGCTTATAACAATGGCCATTTTGGAAAGTAAACAGTTCCACAACTTTGTAGATTCTCTTTCTTTTTAACAAACTAAAAAAATTCTGAATTATTTTATATGTTAAGCAGTTGAATCTTTCTTTGATCATTAAATCTTTATGATGTCAATTTAATACCAGTCTTTCAAACAGCTAGAGTTATGTTAGCATTGCTTTCTGGAAAGTTGGTTCTCTTGCACTTTGTTCGCATATAGTGTAGAAATGAAAAATTGATTGCTGCTATAGCCTGTTCACTTGCTCTCTGTTTAATCAGTTATACCTGTACATTGTGAATGCAAAGTAGATGTTACGTGCTGCCAAATCAGTGTATTTTCCCAAACGTGCTTCCGTTTTGTACATGGCATAAAGCAGTGAAGAGACTGGTCTATTAAATTTTGCTCACTGCTTTTATTTTTCCTAACAACAAAATAAACTTACTTGTGAATTCTTGTGTCTGCTTGCTGAAAACACTGGTTCCTCCCCAGAATTTCTCATTTTATAGTGCATATTTTGGTCTTGCATGGGGCCTTCATTTAGCTTTCGTCATTCAGAAGCTTTCAGAACACTTACCCGATTAAAATTTGTGATATATATAATTATAGATATTTCAAAGAGAAGAGATCTAGGGTAGCATTATTTTTAAGGTTGTAATTAATGGGCTAATCTCTCATCCTTGCATCAAGAAAGAGGATTTGCTACAAAAGAATCTGTAAGTCTTGAATATGTTGTAATCCACTGAGCAACTCAAGTGTCTGGACCAAAGATACTGACAGGCTTTTATAATTGCTATGAGTGATCTACAATATGTGACAACTGAAGTGGTTTTTTGTTTGTTTGGGTTTTTTTTTAAGAATTTTAAGAAATCTTGTATTACAGAGTAGATCGGGGCTCTGTAACAGTTTATTATACAACTAACTTTCTGTAAGGAGCCAGTTGGTCTTGCACCCACAAACTGTCGTAGACCTTTCTAAAATACAGAAAGAACACAATTCACTGTCGAGGAGATCTTCATGCTGTGCATATCTATAAACAAAAAACTCAAAGCCGTTTCTTAATTTTTTATTCTGTGTATTTCAGAATGCGTATCTGTCTTAATATGTTGTAAAAACACACGATGGCTCAGCTATTTCTGGGCTTATGTGTCAAAATGTTGTGCACCAAAAACGTCTGGTTCGGAAACACACATCCTAGCTAAGACTTTACTGACTTTCTTTATAAGATGGTTGTCTTCTTCAGCTGTATGGATCCAGAAGTATGTGTGTTAGGCCTGTCACAATGAAAGCTCACCACTTAAAATTATAGGATAATTTGCATTGAAAGGCACCTCAGAGTTTCATCTAGTCCAATCTCTTGCTTAAAGCAGGGTCAGCTGTGAAGTAAGACCAGGCTGCTCAAGGCTTTATCCAGTTGGTCTGGAAAACCTCCAGGCATGCAGATTTGCTTGTAGACACTACTGAAAGGAAGGCAGAATAAGATTCCAGTCTAAACTATATCTTAATGAATGCATAGATGATGAACCTCATGTGATTGCATGAATAGAAAGGAGTGAGGATCTTGGTTCAGAGTAAAAAAAGAAAGGAAGGGCTATTAGCGACCGAGGTACAATGGACCACAGGTTGGGCTTCCTGTACATACTCTGTAAACTTCAGTACAAATTTGCAAAACTATTAATAAAACATCCCAACCAAAGCACAAATCCCTAGCTTTTTAAAACCCACTGGTATTAATTATGGAAGATGTGTTTTTGTGTTGGAATATTTTGAAGGTGAGTTAAATATTTTTATGAAGTCTCACTTAAAAATTTCAGTTGTATTTTTGCCTGTTCATTTAGATATATGTGCTATCAACTCTAGCTTATTGTTTATATTACTGTTTTGAAAATATTTCCACAATAGCTGTTGCATAGTCTTCTGTAGTCTTTACCTGGTTTTTTTTTTTGTTTTGTTTGTTTGGTTTTTTGTTTGTTTTCCCCCAAGCCTCAGTCATAATATCTTTTAATAAAAATAGCAAATCCTCTGTTCATAGGTCCTCTGAAAGATTCTCTTTAGAACTAATAATAGCTTTCTTTCAAAGCTACTACCTTCTACTCCCCCAAAGTAGATTTTAACTAAAAGATAATAGTCTAAGCAAAATGTTAAACTTACTTTTACTGCATAACAGTAATTTGATGTGACATTTCTACATTGTATTATTATGAAGCTCTGAAAACTTATTAAATCATGTTCCAAGTGATCAATGGATTTGTCCTTTGCAAACTAAAGTGCTCATCATTCATGGCACTCCTCCTTTGTTCTGGTGGAATGGAGGACAGTTCTAATGCGTCTTGTCAGGTCCTCATTTTCTTTATTTCTTAGAACATGATCTTTACTTTTCCATAAGAAATTGGATAAGTGGACATTAGGTTACAGCCAGATAATTTTTTTTTTTCCTCAGAAATAAAGTTAATGACTTTTTTTTTTTTGAGGCAGAGCACAGACAATCACAGCCATCCCATTTGTTCAGAGAGTTTCTTCAATATGACTACTTAATTTTACAAATTATGTAAAAATGACTTATCAGTGGAAATCCAAAATAACAGAATTTCACTTTATGGAATTTGTCATGTGGGATGGAAAAAACAATCAGATGTTGGACTTGGTCCACCCTGTAGATAGTTCAAACCAACTATCTTCCCGTGTCAATTGTTAACACTTAGAACAAGCTTAAACAGGTTGCTGCTGTACTCTGCTTGCTGAAAACCACTTTCAGATATACTCACAGGCAGGAATTCAGAGCAGATGACCATGGGAAGAGGCAAAATTTTTATTCCTACTTGGGATCCATGTATAACCTTATCCTTTTGGCTTTAGAGAAGTAACTTCAGAAAGTATTTAATGTAATAGTTGGCCCCAAACAAGCAATATACCACTCAGGTATTAATTTATGGCAGTTTACACTTTATAAATTATAGAAATGTTACTCCTCAGTTTTTTGAAAACTAACCATAAAAATGCACTTTTTTTTTTTTTTCATAATTCAGCAGCACACAATTTCCCTAACAGTAAGGAGATGTGAGCATGTTGTAGAAAAAGAGGAAGATTCATCCTGCTGTGAAAGGCAAACAAAACAATATCATGAAAAATATATAAAATACTGGACAGGAAACCTGTGCCTTAATTATGGAATAAAGTACTTAATCTCAAAAAACAATTGTTATAGAAGGATCTATATTATGGAGTGTAGAGTAGGTGACTGCTTTACTTTGGGAATCATGAGTTTGTATTATTTTGTTTGCAGTCCTATGGTTTCAAAGTTTGGTTTTGTTATATGTCACAGTGAAAATAAAACCTTTTCCAGTGTTGGTATAAAATACAAATGTATTGGTATTTCTGTTTTTCACTTGAAATGACCAGGTATCCTTCAGATCTGAGAGTACACTGTATAAAAGGTGAAGGGGAGAAAATGCTCACAGTTACATTAAAATAGCTACAACTTGCCACAAAACTCATTTAAAAAAACCCCAACTTTTTAAACATATTATCCTTCCTGCATTCTTTCCTTTGTTCCTCCCTCTCAAGCTTTGTTCTCCTGTCATTAGTGCTGAGATATATAACTTAAAGTTAACTTTTTCTGGATTTTATAAGGCTGGTAGGAAGAGCTTATGCCTTAAAAATAATAATTCCCTCCTGCATACCATTTTACTAATGAAAGCTCTGTGTTGACTGTTATAGCTTTGGAGTGCTTATTTCAAATGAAATAATAGTATTTAAAAAAGTAATAATAACATAGTAATACAAAATTTGATCCATTTGTAATTTGGAATTTACCTTTGTTTTGTTTGCATGACATATTGGCTTAGATAAATAATGTCATACTTCTTTCCTATAAATTCAATTTATTTTCTTTTTATCATCTAATTATCAAGATTTTTCTTAATATTCTTTCAGAATTATACACTGCTGTCAAGAAAATCAGTTGGGTCGATATTTTAGTCATCAGAGGACATGAAACCTAAAATAACAGATACTGTAATGCTGTGTAAAAGTCATGAGGCAGGGAGGTGATCATTCCCAAAATGTGTTGCCTAGACACCAGTGGTACTTTATCTTGTGAGAGAGAAAAACCCTGGTGGTGAGATTAAATATCAGGAAGAGAAAATATGGATTCAGTATAGGTGAAATCAGAGATTTTCAAAGGAGACTGTTGTTGGCAAATAACCCATATGAACTGTGTTTGTGTACAAAACGTGTATAATTCAGCCAAAATGCTATGAAAATACATAGAGGCATTTATAATTACTTTTTTTTAGGAT
The DNA here is from genome assembly GCF_030463565.1 of Pelecanus crispus. Taxonomy (NCBI): domain Eukaryota; kingdom Metazoa; phylum Chordata; class Aves; order Pelecaniformes; family Pelecanidae; genus Pelecanus; species Pelecanus crispus. The sequence continues at coordinate 10,987,639 of NC_134643.1, forward strand.
AAAAGCAGTTGAGTTGTTTGCACTGCTGAAGCGGGCTAGCATTTCGTTTTATCATTGTCATAGGTACTGGCTTTCATAAATGTACATATATTTTTCAAATGAGGTGGAATTCTGGGTGAGCTCAGCTGTGTGGTGACTGCATCTGCAAGAGACCCCTTACGTTCCCTTTTCAGTCAGGGGAGAGCTGTTCAGTGCACTCAGTACGGAGCTTGATGTGCGATCTCTGCCTCAAGTAGACACATCCACTTGGTGAGATGGATAGTGCTCTCAATTCTATTGACTATTGACTAGGGGCTTGGTTCAGTTGCCTGGACGGTGACATCTAGTACTAGTTGAGATGCCTGTGGGCATTCTGCCTAGCTTCTAGGCTGATCCAGAGGCTTGTAGACTGTATCATCTGCCACCATGCAGATGTCTCAGGGCACGTCTGATGGCACTGGTTTAACACTGATGGTCCTCTGCTGACATCTGGTTTAGGCCACTAAAGTGAGATCTGGGTCTCCATTCACTGTAGTAGAAATCAAAATAGCTGACTGAGGTATAGACTCCTGCTTTGTATCCATCTGCAGTTAGATGAGATAAAGGCAGTCTGTGTAATTCTTTGCATGTATCAAGCTGGTTTGTTCAGCAACACACAAAATAGAGTCTCTTTGCTTATTTCAGCTAGCTGAAGTCCTACAAAGACAGAACCAAAATCTAGCCCACTGGAGATAAAATATATCAAATTTACGTAATGTAAATTTGAATAAAACTAGTAACACTTGGACTATTAGGATACATAATTTTTGTTTATAAATGTGAATGCAATTACCCTTGCTTGGAAATTTAAGTCATGTACGATGTAGGATTTACCATTCACATTACCCTAAAGGTGCACAATGTCAGTCATACGTCAGCATTTCATCGTGTGGGGTTTGTGTGTGGAATGCTGGAGGCAAGAAATACTTGCTACATTGATTACCAAGCTGGATTTGCAATATCCAGTATTTGAGAAGAGGTAGTCACCGAACAGGTGCAATTACAGAAGAGACTACTTTCCCGCTGGTGACCTGGAGAACCACACCAGTGGTGGACAGATTGCAGCTCCTGGAGTTCCATTACGGTCCATCATGCTGGCCCTGCCGCACAGAGTGCCTTTGAGGATTAGAGAGGGGGGTTTCTTTTAAGAGAAATGTAACAATTTCAGTTCACGTGCATAATGAACAGTTTGGCATACACAGAATAATATTTCCCTTTTAGTGATGATGTTACTATTATGAATTCAGCATTCTGATATTAATTCTGTGTTATTTTATTCTTGGTATGTTTGGTTATTGCCTTTTTCTAAATTGAAGTCTTGGACAGACAAATCAATATATTTTTTTATACTTAAATGCAGTATGTTGTCAGATTGAAATTAGCTTTTTTTGTTTTCTTTAGCTCATTCCATTTTAAAAGAAAACAGAAAATCAGCATTAGGCTAACCATTCTACAGATTTCACAATGTGATGGTAGAGCTTAATGAATCCTAGTCAGAGGATAAACAGAATAACGTGTTTTATAAATGAATTAGTATCTTTTTTAACCTGCAAAATATTTGATAACATTCCAGTTAGTGTCTAATAAGTGCTCTCAGGGGTTCTAAAAGACAGAATTATTTCAGATATTTACTTGTCACATTTAATGTTCAGTTTTATTTAGATAGATATTTTACTGATTTTTTTTTTTCCCTCTTTTAGAAATATGAAATTGGTAAGTAATTTTTCAGCAAACTGGAAGTTAATATAATGTTTAGAGGTTAAGGCTGATTTCAGATGTATTTGTCATCATTTTAGATGTGGTATAAATAACCCATATCAAGTAAGTTATCTTTAAAAAATGTGTACATTTTTTGTGTATACATGTATATGTGAGAAATTATGTCAGATTGCTTATTTCTTTTTCTGCATATTAAATCATTGGCATGTTATTTACTTTTGGTGATAGCCAATGTCCAAGCATATTAAAAATTTCCCACATCTTGTGATGCTGTTACTCAAGTACACTTCAAAAGATACAGTTTTGAAAAGCATAAGGAGCCCTTCCATGGACATGTAAATGTGTAAGTCTAATAACATAGCACACACTTTCAGGGCTCCCAGTTCAGAATTTAGAATAAATATGAGACAGAAATAGTCCTAACCTTGTTGTTATGCTTTTGAAGATGCATAGTACTGAGGGGAGGGTCAGTTTTGGGTATGGCAAAAGTAGACAGTGGCTTAGAGTTTAAAAAAAGGTTGGCCTTATGCAAGAAAGAAGAAGATTTCTACTCTACTAAAAGAAGTGTCTGAAGTTCTGTACCTGGCTCAGAGGCAGCCGTGGCATTTCACTTCCAAATCCATTCAGTAGCCATGAGCAGCGTGACTGAGCAAGCCCCTTGGCTCAGTCATGGGTAGAAGGGCCTTGCTGCCTGGCCATCCAGCCCTGTTTTGCCCCCACTGTTTACTGAAGAGACCCATAAAAAACGTGACGAATAGGGTGTGTTCGGTTTGGTGAGCTTGCTCAGTCTCAGCACCCAAACACATTGGAGAAGATGATGTGCAAGGAAACATCTCTGCTGTGTCCATGCAATGGAATATTACCCTTGTTCCTGGGGTCTAAGATAGCTCTAAGCATAGTATATCCTGGTGAGGAGTCAACTAGAAATGTTCTGGAGTATAAATAGTGATACTGTATATATGAAATCCTAAGATGTGGAGTACTGGATGAATTCTTTAAATAAATAATGATCAAAAGGCTAGGACATTTAATTCTTGGGGGAAGGAGAGGAGCCAGTTACACTTTTATGATGCCACCGAAGGAAAGACAAATAGAATGTAAATTTGTCTCTACAATGCAACAGAAGAAAAAAAACATTAAATATATTACAATTTTGAAATAACATAGGTTTCTGTGTTTAATCTTTTACTGTCCAAAGCTAAGGTAACTTTCAAATTTTCCTCACGTGTTCTCAGTTGCTCATTTAAATGTAAACCTTTTTACTGTTGAACTTTATGGATATAAATCAACAGGAACAAGAAATGTTGGCTGCAAGTTCCAGCTCCTGTGGTTGTATTTCAGGGGGGTGTCAGAGTTCTTTCCCCAACCCTTGTCTGGAAGCCACCATTTTAGGCAGCAAAAAAACCCTTGATGGGATATTTTACTAGGTCATTACAAAGAATATTACAGAAATTTGACAAGTAAGATCTTCATTCAGGTTTTGAAAATATTCAAAGGTTCATTCAGGGATTCACAATCTGTTCACAAGTCAGTGTCAGTCTCTGTTGCTTACCTGTGATTCACAAACATCTGACACCATGTATGCATCTAGTGAATATATGGTCTCCGGATTTTGAGTATTTTATTCAAATACCACAGTGATTTAAATAATAAACCACTCTACAGCAATCATGACATCCTGAAATAACAATTCGTGCTAAATTAAGCAGAGAAAAGTGGCAACAGCTGACAAATGTCTCATTTAGGAAGACTGGAGTTTTGTTGATCTTTTGGTACTGATTTTCAGTTTGTTAGGCTTTCTTCAAAGTGCAGTTAGCATTTTTAAGATATGAGTGTGGTCAATTATATCTTTTTCTGTCACGTTTATTGGAAACATGTCTATGAGACATTTTTCTGGTAATAACAGGCTAGCTAGCTAGCTAGTTAATTGTTCTAAGAACACTGTTTAATTTTGAGATCTTTGTGTATCTAATACAATATTAACATTTACCTGAACTGTTCTGCAGTTCCTAATGTGAAAATATCAAGGACCTCTGGAGCAAACTCATTTTATAAATTCCAGTTAGTTTTCAATAAATGAACAAAATCCTGAAACGGTCATTTAGATTACAAACAATTATTTTTCTGTTCTGCCTATAAATTTATGTTTCCTCAAGCCTGTATTATTTTAAAGGTAACACAACTGATTTTTGTGAATTCAGTGAACGATTTCAACATTATTTTTCTCTTAAGAGAACCATTTTTATGAGACTAGATAGTAGTTGTATCTTCAGAGAGATATATGTTCCTACACTTAGAGAATTAGGACAAAATGAAAATTGGAGAATTTTGTGCATCAAAATGTTGCACAAATTGCTGTCTTTAAAAAGAATGCAGATGACAAAAGAATAGCAGTCTTAGAATTTTTTGGTTGATTTTGTATCCAAGAGCAAATCTATTTGCATTACCCAGTACTTAGCACATTGTGGAAAGGTCTTTGTAAGACATTTATAACCTACTTGAACCTACATTCTTACCTACTGTCCATAAAAAGAGAAATCTGGTAATGCATTATCAAAAAAGTATGCTGTAAAAGAGATTGCTTCTACACTCCCTTTCATCAGTGATCTCAACAGAAGAAAAGAAAGACAATACTGCATTAGATAAATCTTCAAATTTAAAGATTTAAGTCAGAGAGGATTGTTATAAAGATACTGTCCTGGTTGCAGCTAGGATAGAGTTAATTTTCTTCCTAGTAGCTGGTGTAGTGTTGCATTTCAGATTTAGTATGAGGTAACACACTGATGTTTTAGCTGTTGTTCAGTAGTCCTTATACTCATCAAGGACTTTCCAGCTCCCCATGCTCTGCCAGGGGCACAAGAAGCTGGGAGGGGGCACAGCCAGGACAGCTGACCCACACTGGCCAAAGGGCTATTCTATACCATATGACGTCGTGCTCAGTATAGAAACTGGGGGGAGTTGGCTGGGAGGCTGCGATTGCTACTTGGGGACTGGCTGGGCATTGATCAGCGGGTGGTGAGCAACCGCATTGTTCATCACTTGTTTTGTATTATTATCATTATTATAACTCTTTTCTCTTCCTCTGCTGTCCTATTAAACTGCCTTTATCTCAACCCACAGGTTTTGCTTTCTTTTTTTTTGCCAATTCTCTCCTCTATCTCACCGGGGCAGGGAGGGTAAGTGAGCGGCTGTGTGGTGCTTAGTTGCTGTCTGGGGTTAAACCGCAACAGATACAGAACTGACCGACAACACAGTATAGATGATCAAGTTCCTCTAGCAATTTTTTTTGTTCAGCTCAGAATACCAACCAGGGAAATAAATTTTCAGTACAGCTGTAATTAAAACTGTCTGCCCACTTTTCCGCCACATCTGCCCAGTTGAAGGAAGAAAAGAAGATCTGGTAGAGCTTTGTGGTTTTATTTCAAAAATATGTGATTTGTTTTCTTGACACAGACAAAGCTTCCCTGCTAGACTCCCTGCTGTCTTCTCCAAATATCTGCGATTTACAAATTGTAGGAGGAGCAACATAGCACAAATGGATCTTGTATCCAGAAGTGGTATACATGTCTGGAGGCAACTACACTTAATAAGTGGAGGTTATCTTTTAAGTAGGAAAGGGAGGCGGAAAGGGAAGGGAAGAAGATCAGAAAGTTAGCTGCTGTAGCTCTGAAAACATGAGTTTTCCATTACTTTGGTAAAAGGCCAAATGCATTAGACTGAGTTGACAGTGCAGGGTGTCAGTGCATGTGTGGGTTTGTCTTGGCACGGTTTCAGATTGCTTTCATGATTTCCAAGTGGCCAAGTGACTATTGTCTCACCTTTATGTGAGCTGAAGCTCTGTGAGCGCTGTGAATAGTACAGGTCTGTCAAAACTGGGGCAGCGCTGCCTTGTAAGTAACAGCCCTTGATGTCAATTGAGGCTGGGGGAGACAAGGTTCAGACTTCAGCAGGGAACCAGTGAGAAGGAGGCAGAGTGTGATAAGAAAACATATAAATATAGCTCCAAGTATACCGCAGGATAGAAAAGGAAGAAACTCCCACAAGTGAACATCATACTCCCAGCAAGGATCTCAGGTTGCTCACAACTTGCTGTAGTTCCCCCTCTTTCTATTTAAGGAAGACTGTAACTGTCAGCCCTAGGAACTAGAGGAATATTGGATGAACAAGCACAGTGTCAAATGAAATGAGCAGATCATAGAAGAGTTTGCTATAACTAGTATTAATGGGGTTTGGTGTATTAATTAGGTAATTTTGACCATGCAACTGTTTAAACATTAATTCAACTAACAGTAAAATCTTATCTCTTTGTATATAGCATCTTCCCTTTTGTCCATAACAAGATTTTGAACATAATGCTATGTTCCATTTTTATGACTTTCAGCAAAGGGCAGGGGACAGTAATGTGGTAAACAGTCACAGGGCAGTCATCTGGGAGAAGCCCAATAAAACAGGCAATCTGAAATGCCTAGAGAAATCAGAGAATTTCCTCCTCTTGTATGTCTGTAGCTGGTGCATTCCACTGGATTCGGGAGATAGTAGGCTCCGGAGAGTCTAGAATCAGGTTTCTAATCCTTTGCTAAATGATTTAATCCCTTTGATGTGCAAAATACCACTACATTTACTGCTGCTTCCTCCTCTAGGAGGTAAATGGTTATCCACCTAAGCTTCAATCGCTGTGGTGCTCAGGGTAGAACAGAAGCACGTGCTGCCCAAGGACAGGCTCTTCTGAACATTTCATGTGACAGAAGATAACCACAGAGGGAACTTTCAGGCAACCAGTTAAAATATCAAGAAAGTCTAAGCACAGGGTTGGGAACACCAGGTGAGATGCGGGCTGAATTGCTTTCTAGCCTGTTCTGTCACTGCCTTTTTAGTGGGATAGATTGTCCACAGTTAGTGCTGTGGGCTAGCAATTGTCCTGTGGAAGCCGGTGAAACCACTCCATCTGGTTGTATTGCTGGGGGTTGTGATCATGTTACTATTCGTCCTCCTATTCTCACATACCTCTCTGGAATAAAGGAAAACTGCGATTGCTAGCACTGTGAGAAGTTTGTTGGTGCACATTGGAAAGGATACCTAAAATCTTAAAACTGTAATGATGTTAAAGACAAGAAAATGTTTTTGTTCATATTGTTGCAGCATCTGTAGTGTGGAACAATGGAAAAAAAAAAAACAACTTTTAAAAGGCAGTAATAAATGTTCAGTTCCACTGAAATATGGGAAAATACTCAACATGGGTCTTATAGGAGCTATGAAATGCTTACAAAATCCCCATGACAATCTTAGAATAACACTAGCTCTCTAACAGTAAAATCTTCAGAGCAACTTAAGTTATGTGCCTTGGCTAAATGAAATCTTTTAAGACAGAAAAGGCCTCTCTTTAAGCAGGACTCTGAATGAAAATAGGTTTTCTAGTTGTCACAAGCCTATGACTAAGCTGGTTTACTGGGCCAGATTGTCACCTTGAGAACTGAGGCAGCCAGCGTAATCCTGTAGTGTCACCCAGCATCAGTGGCCACTTCAGGGCATGACTGCAACACAATAGGGGGCAAACCATTGAAACCCCGGAATAAGCAACTATCACACTGCTCAGAGCCCCATCCAACCTGACCTTGAATGTTTCCAGGGATGGGGCATCTACCACCTCTCTGGGCAACCTGTGCCAGTGTTCCACCACCCTCATTGTAAAAAATTTCTTCCTTATGTCAGTCTAAATCTACCCTATTTTATTTTAAAACCATTACCCCTTGTCCTATCGCAACAGGCCCTGCTAAAAAGTTTGCCCCCGTCTTTCTTATAAGCTCCCTTTAAGTACTGAAAGGTCGCAATAAGGTCTCCTCGCAGCCTTCTCTTCTCCAGGCTGAACAACCCCAACACTCTCAGCCTGGCCTCATAGGAGAGGTGCTCCAGCCCTCGGATCATTTTGGTGGCCCTCTTCTGGACCCGCTCCAGCAGGTCCGTGTCCTTCTTGTGCTGAGGGCCCCAGAGCTGGACGCAGTGCTCCAGGTGGGGTCTCACCAGAGCAGAGCAGAGGGGCAGAATCACCTCCCTCGACCTGCTGGCCCCGCTTCTTGTGATGCAGCCCAGGATACGGTTGGCTTTCTGGGCTGCAAGCGCACATTGCTGTCTCATGTGCAGCTTTTCATCCACCAGTACCCTCAAGTCCTTCTCTGCAGGGCTGCTCTCAATCCCTTCATCCCACAGCCTGTATTGATATCGGGGGTTGCCCCATCCCAGGTGCAGGACCTTGCACTTGGCCTTGTTGAACCTCATGAGGTTCACACGGGCCCACTTCTCAAGCTTGTCCAGGTCCCTCTGGATGGCATCCCGTCCCTCAGGCATGTCAACCACACCACTCAGCTTGGTGTCATCTGCAAACTTGCTGAGGGTGCACTCAATCCCACTGTCTGTGTCATTGTTGAAGACACTAAATGGTACTGATCCCAGTACGGACCCCTGAGGGACACCACTTCTCACCAGTCTCCACCTGGACATTGAGCCATTGACCACTGCCCTCTGGATGTGACCATCCAGCCAACTCCTCATCCACTGAACAATCCACCCATCAAATCCATCTCTCTCCAATTTAGAGAGAAGGATGTTGTGGGGGACTGTTGTTAAAGGCCTTACAGAAGTTCAGATAAGAACTGTTTTGCTGCTTTGTAGATGCTATTGCTCAGCATCAAATGTTTTGCTGGCAGCAGAACTGCTGCCAGATAGAGAGTCTGTCTGAAGAGCCGAACTATTGATTCAGAATGGTCTTTCAAGCTTAAATCTGCAAACTATGAAATGGGTTCACATTCCCCCTAGAAAAATGAAGCCACAGAGGTATAGAAAGATGCTGGCATCGCTGATGAAAACAATTACTTTTTAGGTGTAACTGTTCAGCTTCAGACATCTATTTTTTTCCCCCTTTCACTGAAAGAAAAACCATTAAGTAAACTGTAGCATGACTTTGTAGATTCATTAGATTTCTCTAACTTTTCTCAATTCTTTCTGAAGCGTTGGTACATTAGAGATATTGCATTGATTTGTGCATGCAGCCAAACTTTCATTGAGAGGAAACCTTACATGGCCACAGTGTTTACATGAGCTGTCAGTTGTGTATTACGAAGTTTTATGATGTGATGTTTACACACTCAGGTCCTGCTGGCATAGATAGATTACATGCTGCAGCTCTCTTCCTTCTCTTCTTAAGGCTAACGAAGGGAGTAACAGCAGGTTTCAAGGACTACTATCAGAGACACCCACAGTCCTTTATTCTCTTACTGTTGCTCTATGTCTTGTGTGTGTCTTGTGTGTGTGTGTCTGTCTTTATCTTAAACCTAGTAATAAAGAAAAAAAATAATCTTGCTGAAACTGAAATGTTGTCAAAGACTTCTGGTTGAGCCTCCTCCAAGATAAATATGAGGAGAAAATGATGTATTTTTTCCAAATATATTTATCTCCAAAGGTGAGGAGTATAGTCAGTACTTGTTATCTAGGTTCACTGTGCAGAGCGTTGATAGGTTCTGTGACCAAAGTGATGTGCCCCGTTAGGACTGCATCCTGGGCATCCCAGGATTAAGGGTGGTGTGTTTTATGTGCATGCTGTCTCACATACCCCTGCACCACCACATGAAATTAGAGCGCTCTCTGAGTATTTGAAGCCCAGATCTACAGGATATTAATACTGCTTGACTCTAGGCATCTAACACAGGAAGATTTAGTGTCTGAAAACTAAGCTGCTCCTCTTTGTCACCCTGTAGGGTCGCTAATATCTTTCCTTTTACTTCACAAGGAGGTGGGAAGACTAACTTCCTAGTTGTCAAAATGAGGCTAATAATACGTATCACCTCCAGAAAAAAAATAGGATCTGGAGAAAGTGGATAGTCCTTCAATTTAAGATGAAGAATAAGGAGAGCAAGGAGATAAATTGCTTTGTGCAAATCTAAGAGTGCCTCTCAACCCTCCCCAGAGGCATTTTTCAAACTCCTTTCCCCACCAGACAACATCACTGAGTAACAGAGTAGCTCAGACCTGTGGGTAAGGTGGATGCCATGGTAACAGCACCAGGTGAGTAAGTACTGCTGTATTTTTTAATGAACATTTTACTTGAATCTAGATTACTGACTCTAAGAGGAGTTTAGCTCAGGATTTTCACTTGGGTCCTTCACAGTTGTAAGCTATATGTACACCAATACACAATTTGACTAATAATGGCAAGAGTGGTGTAAATCGGTAATTGTCTGATATGCTATCTCTGTCTCTATTTGTGTTTTTATTTTAGGTTTACACTTGTGGTTTAGCTTGGTCAGGAAGCAAGTTTGGTTAGATGATAGTGAGAATGACACTTTATCCTGTCCTGACAGGTGTTTTATAACCATCCTGCAGATCTTAGTACAGGAGACAAGTGTAGTGTATCATAAACTTTTTAAATGCATGGACAAATGAGGCTAATGTTCTGGCAGACACTGGAGCCTTTCAAGACTGAGCTCTGGGAAGATTTTAGGGCATCGTGCACTGGAGGCAAAAGTCTCTGTGATATTCAGCAGATTTTTGTTTGGCTCAGGGTGCTGCCTGAGCAGCACGATAAAGTCCTGTGGTACAGAGGATGCACATATTTGCATGCACATGACCTGCTTTCCTTTGATTTGTCTTTCTCTCCCTCCTGTTTGATTCTGCAAGCATGAGGGAATTTTTTAGCAAGATGCACAAACATCTGTTTAGCTATGCAGCTTTTTTCCTCTTAGTTAGCATCTCTGAGATTCTGTAATTACACTTCTGGGTAAAATATGCTGTCATGATAAATTATGCCTGGAATGCACTATTTAAAGTAGTGGGCTCCATTCTGCTTGGATTTACACACAGAGTAGAGGTATTGTGTGGTGGAAGATAGTAGATTAGAGCAAATTTGATCTTCCTCTGAAAGAAACAGTTGAAGTTCATCAGCTCAGCATAAAACTGACCAACTCCTGGAAACAATGTAAAAGGAAGATTCCTGCATGTGATATAATACGGAGGCTGCAAAATTCCATGCTTTTTCTGGCAGATTTGTACTTTCTTTTAGGCCAACAAGTCTTTTGTTCAGGTTGTGTTACTGACCTTTAAGCTGTTACGTTAGCAGTAGGGAGGAATACAGGATTGGCAGATGCTGCAATGCCGATACGAATTACTCAGCTATACCAGCTTGAGAGTGAGATTGATGATCCTGTGAGCACTTTAAAGAGCATAACCCAGAAGATTAATCTAGTGAAACATATTCCAGAGAAGCACAATTGCTGAGAGAAAGTTAATCTAGTAAAAAATGCCTTGTAGTATCTTTATGGCTTTCTTTGCAAAGTTGTCTGGAAAAGATGGTTTCTATAATTAGTCTCCTAAGAAAGGGATATTTTTACTTTTTTTTTTTTTTAATTGTGGAAAATTGTGCAACTTTGCTTCAGCTATTTCATGCAGGATATTTTCCCTCCAGCTCTGATGTGAAGCGCTCGGGCATCATATTACCAGACAAGCAGGCTGTGTGCAGGATCATATTGATTTCACTGATAGCTCAGCAAACAGAGATCTCATAAGATGAGCCTTTGACTCATTAGTATGAGGGTCACTAAGTAAACTCTAAACTACATCTGAAACCACAGCCCAAATCTCTCAGCTTTACATGAGTTCACAATGGATTTTGCAGTACGGTAACATTCTGACTTGAAACAGGATGGTGACCCAGATTACTAGAGCTAGCCTTTAGTTAGTTAAGCAGTTTTCATGTCTCCCTTTTAACAATTCAGCTGCATTCAGGTTTTGCTGTTAAATCCTCTACAGAAGGTAGTTTCTTACTGCTTTGAGTTTCATAAGAAAAGCTGAATGTTTTTAAATGGTTTTATATTAAGTGCTGAGAAGGAACAAAGGCTAGAAGTGCTAGAACTTAGAGAAAACCTTTTTCCCCCACCAACCTGTTTTTACCCCTTAGCTTTATGCTACAGATACCTCAATATTGGTCTGTTTGAAAGAAAGCTTTCCCCCTTGGGACAGATCTGAGTATCTGGTTTGCTGAATACTTACTAGGCTGATTCAAGGATTAATAGCTTGATCTCCACTGGATTGAAGTGGTCTTAGAGTAGGGCACTTGATGTAATCCATAGAATAGCTAATGTGAAAAATATCCACAAAAGTGGAAAGATGCTACAGCTTTAACAGATAAGAATTAAAATTTATATTATTTTCACACAAAGGGATGTAAATGAGAGTGGCTATGGAAGGAACTTCTTTGCTGGTGAAGGTTCACTACAGGAGAAAACTGGGAAGAATACTGAAGAATGCTGCCTTGAATCGTGTGCATTGTTCAGTTGTACTTAACTGAACAGAAGTTTTGTTTATTTCCTTGTGACTCTCCTGAAAACAGTATGAATAGGACTTACTCTACTCTTACAGGGATAGTTAGCAAGTAATTAAGAACTGACCTAATACGTTCCGTCCCTGTTTTGCAGGATAACATTTTGAGAATACACTTTCACAGATTGCTTTTTTTGTAGACTGGAGTAATTTGCCTGTGGAGCCATCACTGTGTTGTAAGAGTGATCTGATGTGCTTGATGCCTTCCCAACCTCCTTTAATTATGGCATTTTGGATTTGAGAAATAGACAGGGAAAGACAAAGCCTGAAAATTAAAATCTGATACACTATCATTAGTGTGCCTTTCAGCAAATGCTTTTAAAATTAAGAAGTTTGAAACCATTTCTTTAATTTTGATATATCTTCTTTTATGGGTTGCATGCACAGCCATCTTACTGTGAGTGCATATATTCATATGCTACTCATTGATATCCAGAGTTGGACATGATTGCAGTTTTTAATATAAACTTTCCTTAATGAGCGCCATTGGCAGTTGCTTTTTAAAATAAAATTGGGAAAGAAAAGAAGTGCTTCTGTCAGCCTAAGTTGTGTCACCCTGAGTATTACTTCTATTGGTAAATAAGGTTTTCAAATACTCCTTCATGACATTCTGTGAACCACCTCACCTGGCTGTTCATATTTCTTATCTTATGCAACAAAAATTTGATACAACTGCACTTCCCCAGAATCCCAATAATATAGAAAGAAAATCTTGTTTCTAATTACCTTAGATATAAAATTAAGGAGCAATACAAAGAATGTATAATTAATTTCTATCAGGATGCCAATCTAGATATTTACATATTCACATTACAAATACATAATTGAAGGCAAATACAGCCTAATTGCTGTTGTGATTAGCTTGTCCCCCAAAATAATAAAAAAAATGAGTACTACTGTGTAGGAAAAAGATTAATTGCATATGATCTTACTTTGTTATTCCCTGTGTAGGAATTTGCCTGGAAATACCCACAATGGTAATATAATCAATATCTGTAAAATTTCAGTTGACTAAACAACACGAAGGAGAAATTATATCATTAATTTAATTGAAAAATTTTCAAGCAGTGATTCTAGTGCAAAACCAGGATGAGAATCTGCTAATGAAAAGTCTCAGTTGCTGTCCAGGAGAGATTAGTAGCTGCATGCCACTAATTACAGAACTGTAGATTTCATTATGAAGGTTACCACTCCTTGACTGAGACTTAAAATTTGGCTTGTAGCATTGATTCCAGCATACTGTTTCTCAATAACTATCCTATAACCTGTACTTATCACTTAGATACTCTGGTCAAGAAAAAGTTATTGCCCGTCCTTGATCCAAGATGGAAATATTTCATGCCCTGAGCTATGGTGTAGTGGTATGTCATTTATGTGGAAAACACACAATGGCTTTTACATGCTTCCAACAACAGTGAATCATTTGGGGGCTCGGTGACATGTGAGATAAAACTGTAATTGAGTTTCACCCACCACAGATTTTTTTCTTAAGGCAACTTAAAAGATAGAGGGTTTGGTTTTTAGTTTGCTGATTTTGAATGCACCAACACATTCACATTTTATATAATTTGCTATGTGATATTGTTGACTTTATATAAAATGTGGGATAAAGTTTCTTATGCAAGTGATGTTTCTACATATAAATTAAGTGTTGAAAAAATTTGCATTCAGAAAGGAGTTTATCAATATTAAATTGTTAGATCATTTGTGACTATATCAAATACAATTTTTTTTTACTTTCGTCATGAATTCTGAGATTGTTCTTCTCAAATTATAAAATGTTATTGCCTAGATTTGAAATCTAGTGAGATACAGAAGTCCCTTTTTTTTGTATATTCAACTATTCTTCCACCAGAGTATCAGCATTAAAAATAAAATTAGGATTAAAGATGATAACCTGCTAGGATTTTTTTCTACTTTAAAATGTTTAGTCTTCTAATTTATGCTTCTGTACATTATTATCTAATAACTGCTTTTATATTTGGAATTTATAACTTTCTCGGTTTTCAAAATATATTAATAGGAAGGAACGTGGAAGATATTTCCAAAATAGTCAATGAGAGGCATAGGGTCAACTAGATTACAACTAGATTACAGGATTTAATGTTGATATCAATACTCATACACTAGTTAAAACTTGTGTTATGGCATCTATTGTCACTTTTCTGGAATTTCATCATAGTGTTTTTGCTTCCCTTTTGATTGCTCTTTGCTCATATGTCTATGTCTGTGTACATATTCATTATCTCTGCAGCCAGAGCAGAAAAGCTGTAGAAGTCATAATGGAGACCTGAATGAAAATTTTGGCCTGGTATACACATGTACCCTTGAGTTGCTAAGGAAAATGATATAAGAAAATGTAAGATCTGTTGCAATTTTTTTATATAAATCAGTTAAGTTTTTTGGCCTGAAATCCTGTAGTGCTTACCGTGCCTCAAAAATGTGAAACAACAGGAAACCTTTGGAGATTGTTAGGGGCTCCCAAATCCAGGAATCCAACAGAAACGAGGCTGATACAGCTCCCTGTCCCTAGGTCCAGCCAGCAGCAAGGCTCAGCATCTGTTCCTAATAGGTACATACACAAATACATACATGCAATACACAGAAAAACAGAAACAGCTGGACACACAGATCAGCACTGACTGAAAGCACAGCACTCACGCAAACACAAATGGCACCAATGGTCTCATCCCATTTCCCTCTCCAGCTGATCAGGATGAAGGTCTGTTAGTGGGAAAGATGCACATACATATGATAGAGGTCAGTCCAGTCATTGAAGCCTCCATCAACAGAAAATGAACTACAAAGAATGGCACTGTTTAGCTAGGTGATAGACAAAACCTTCTATTTGTACTAGTCATACATTTGACAAAATGGTAACATGAAAGTCTAAAATAAATCAGAAGAAATGCACCTTGTATAAAAGATTCATCCATGGAGCTTTTCTTCTGCAGATTCTGCGATTAGATTTGACATGTCAAAGAGAATACCATTAAAACAACTACTCTCTACTAAAATAAACAGAATTATAAATTCACATTGTTCTCATTGTAATGTTGGGAGAACATTCCCCCATGGAGATGCTCTGCCATAACTGTTCAGTATTTTCCTCTACATTTCCTTTAGAACTGTTTTGGGGAAAAGATCTGTTTTCTGTAGGAAAACCCAGTTCTGCTGTCAAACTTAAAATGTCAGTTTGACTGAAATTTCAGACAGGCAAGAAGGTCAAGAGAAATCATTTGGTTTTCTTACAGATAGTCTCTGGTGTGAGAGCGTGGTCAGGTAAGGTAATACTGTTTCATTTGGAGTGTTAGCAGTAAAAAAGTCTGATGAAGGTGGATAATGAAAAGTATTTCTATTTCACAACAATTTAAAAGTCATGTAATTTCCTTTCAAATTTGCTTGAAGACAAATTCCCTGATGAGAGATTTTTTTCTGGTAGTTTTTTTGATCAATTCTAATTCACTTCACACTTTGGAAGTGGTCACTGTTGCGTGCTGAACAGCAAGGTTGGATGAACACACCTGCTTCTTTGGTAGAAAATATGTACTCCTGATACCAAAATTAAAATCCAATTTCGTTTTATGCCTGTATATACACTGGAAACGTCTTAGGAGTAATTTTAAAATTCAAGTTTATACCCTGCTTATCAACTGAACAAACTAAATTTACTGAGGGATGACTAAATATTAGCAAGGTTCATAAGATAATGAGAGATTTAGCATACATTAAACAAATTTCATTGCAGACACTTTTTAATTATTTTCTTTGATCATCAGTTTTTAAAAATAAGATTGCTCAAACATATTTTGAATTGCTGCCACTTACACATATGTCTTTTTCTCAAATTGTAGATTAATGTAGATAACCAGTATTTGTCTTGAGTATAGGACAGTACATTTCTGTATTTGTAAGCATAAATGTTACAGTGATGAATTAAAAATCTTTGGTTTTTCCCACTAGTTCCCTTCCAGTAACAATTATGATTCCGCTCGTCAGTAGAGATAAGAGAATGGTTACTGCTTCACCAGCAGGTGAAATACTTCTCAAGATATGTCCAGCTCAAGTTAATTTACATTTTTGGCAGTTTTTTTAAAAAAAAAAAAAAGATTCCAAACTTTCTAATTTTTCAGTGTTGATAAGAGAAAATGGCTTATTGGCAGAAGGACTTACTTCATTGACTTCACTGTGTTATATATGTTGTTAGAGTACAAAACTTAGGAAATTGACCTTTTTTGCTATCTACAGCTAGAGGGAAGTTCAAACCAACCTTTGCTTATTCTGTAAGTCTTATTTACCTGGGGACTTCTCTGTGTCCTGGTTTTGGTTGGGGTAGAGTTAATTTTCTTCCTAGTAGCTGGCATAGTGCTGTGTTTTGGATTTAGTAGGAGAAGAATGCTGATAACACACTGATGGTTTAGTTGTTGCTAAGTACTGCTTATGCTAGTCAAGGACTTGTCAGCTTCCCATGCTCTGCCAGGTGCACAAGAAACTGGGAGGGGGCACAGCCAGGACAGCTGTCCCAAACTGGCCAAAGGGCTATTCCATACCATATGACGTCGTGCTCAGTATAGGAACTGGGGGGGGTTGGCTGAGGAGCAGCGATCGCTGCTCAGGGACTGGCTGGGCGTCAGTCGGCAGGTGGTGAGCAATTGCATTGTGCATCACTTGCTTTGTATATTGTTATTGTTATTATCATTATTATACTATTATTATTGTTATTATTATTAACTTTATTTCAATTATTAAACTGTTCTTATCTCAACCCAGGAGTGGGGTTTTTTTCACTCTTACTCCTCCGATCTCTCCCCCATCCCATTGGGGTAGGGGGAGTGAGCGAGCGGCTGCGTGGTGCTTAGTTGCCGGCTGGAGCTAAACCACGACAATATTATAGACTGTGAACACACACACACACACACACGCTCGCATACGCGTGCATGCACACACACACACACACGGAGTTTTTGTTTGAATGTGTTAAAAGTCAATCCTTGCTTTGACCTGTAGTAAAAACTACTAAATAGGCTTATTTTACCACTGAAACTCCAACCAAGTCATATTAGTTGCCTCAAATGTTGTGTTCAGGTAAGGAAGCAGGCAGGAAAACTCGGAAGCAGGCTCAAACCCAGATAGCCCCTCATGGATTCATTATTGCAGCCTAAGCCACCTTACAAAATCAAAGTACACAGCTAAAAAATCAGCATGGAGATTATCGAAAAGTGTGTGTGTTACTATGTACCCTGATATTGCAGATCAGAACTGGGGTCCAGGGTACTAACTGTGGTCTTAACTCATATCCTCTGTCTGAAAATGCTAACTGATAACATCAGTAGTAGTTATGGGTTAATTCTTTTATCCTGGAGATTATTGTGGAGACATCACTAAACTATAGGAGATTTTAGAGTAACAGCAGTAAAACAGATTTCAGTCCTTTCAGTTACCAAGAATGATTATCTGTGAAAATTTATGTAAAAGATACATTTCCTAACCTACCCAATTTTATTGTTTTTGTACTGTTCAGGACAATATTAGAAATAGCTTCTTCAACTCTGTGCTCATACCTGTCCTTACCAAGAATAGAAATTGCTTTTCAGTACATTAATTCTGGGAAAAAAAAAACCCCATATTGGTGTTTCTGTGATCTTCTAGCAATTCTAGATTTGAATTTTCAGAAATGCAGTTTAAGTACTTAAAAGCCACAGAGCTCAAAATTTCAGATTTCAGAGTATAATTAGTATGCTCAGAATAAACATTGTCAGAAAAAAAATGAAGCAGAGTGCTAGTTCAGCTTTTTCTTTTTCAGTATATGGTTTGGCAGACACTGGCCTTTAATTTTTGCATATCACTGATTTTATTCAGTATCACCTTTCAAGGAGGCGGGGAAATATACTTTGTGCTAGTAGTATATAGCAGAAGTACCATCTGGTTTATATAACCAATATGCACATTTATCCAATTGAATTTTAAATAATTCAGTTAATGGATGTATTCCATTATGTATCTATTGTAGGTCTTAATAAGATTAATTTCTTTTTTTCCCTTAAATATAAAAAACTAATATTACAGGAAGATGTTTTACATACATAAACTCAATTTGTTTGCTTACAGCTTAAACAGGGATTTAGTTGACATCTTTGTATTTCTGAAATTCACATGGAACATTATTCTGACAGAATTCGCAAAAGCATTCTCAAAAGAATTCTCAGAATTCTTCTTTTGTGATGTTACTCAAAACACAAATGCAGATGGGATGGTTTTTGTGGTAATATTTATTCATATTTATTTATGGAAAGGTGTAAGCTAAAAATAATACCATTCTGGTTTTTTGTTTAAAGAATATTTTCAACTGATACTTTATAGTTTTAGTGAGAGAGTATAATCAACTGAAGGAATCACGTACCATGTTGACCACAATGAACATTTACTGGTTTTCCCTTACCCCAGTGCTGCTGTTAAAAAAAAACAAAGACACAAAAAAATCAACTCCTCCCCCCAATCTTTCATGGGAAAAAAACCAAAATAAACCAAAATGATTCAATTCCGGAGGGACAGATGAATATCCAACTACTTCTCTGGAAATTGCTTCCTTGAAGAATTTCAGACAATTCCATCTCTAGACTATCCATCTTTAGATAATCTGCAGTAATTCTTTTTGACCTTCTTTAATCTTCAGATCAAGAGGATTCTTAAATCTCTTTTCTGAAAAGCGAAGTCTTTAGTCTAGATGCTGAATTTCCACGTGTTGTTTGCGGACTGCAATGTAAATATTTATGTAAAGGCTTTTCCTACTAAATTCTCCTTTTGCTTAATGGACTCTGAAAGTATACTTTGATAAAAAGACCAGGCTGTAATAAAAATAAGATATTAATATATGCAACTATGTTTTGTAATGAATCGTAAATGTTGGCACCTCTTGAGTTCAGGCAGATGATAATTTTTTTTTACTTTCCCAATAAAAGACCCTGGTAGTTGCTAGTAGCTGATCACTGTTTTAGTTCAGATAGATGACAAATGAAGAAGAAAAAAACAAAAAAGAAAAAAAGAAAAAGGAAACTTATACTTTATTACTTTCTCATAGATTACATGTAGACAGACGTTAAGGGGGTTGGCTTTGGAGAAGACAGAACAAAGCTGAAAAATAAATGAGAAAAAGAATATCTGAGCACCTGAGATGGAACTACAGTAGTTTCAGCTCCACCTTGAGCTAGCTTAGGCTTAGGAGGAGCTTTGCTTACTAAAGCAGTTTTCTTAAGTGAGCAATGTCTCAAGGAAGTATTTCACCCATGAATGAATAGGTCAACCCCTTAAAAAAAGTGGTATTTATAACAGAAAATGAGAGGGAGAGGTACAATTATGCCAGCAGGAGTTACGCTGTAGAAAGTACAGTTAGTCACAAACAATGAAACAGAAAATCCTGGGCTGCATCACAAGGAGCATGGCCAGCAGGTCGAGGGAGGTGATTCTGCCCCTCTGCTCTGCTCTGGTGAGACCCCACCTGCAGCACTGCGTCCAGCTCTGGGGCCCTCAGCACAAGAAGGACACGGACCTGTTGGAGCGGGTCCAGAGGAGGGCCACCAAAATGATCCGAGGGCTGGAGCACCTCTCCTACGAGGCCAGGCTGAGAGAGTTGGGGTTGTTCAGCCTGGAGAAGAGAAGGCTGCGAGGAGACCTTATTGCGGCCTTCCAGTACTTAAAGGGGGCCTATAGGAAGGATGGGGAGAATCTTTTTAGCAAGGCCTGTTGTGACAGGACAAGGAATAATGGATTTAAACTAAAGAAGAATAGATTTAGACTAGACATGAGGAAGACATTTTTTACAATGAGGGTGGTGAAGCACTGGCACAGGTTGCCCAGAGAGGTAGTGGAGGCCCCATCCCTGGCAACATTCCAGGTCAGGTTGGACGGGGCTCTGAGCAACCTGATGTGGTTAAAGCTGTCGCTGCTCAGTGCAGGGGGGTTGGGCTGGATGACCTCTAAAGGTGCCTTCCAACCCAAAGCGTTCTATGATTCTATGAAAAAGCAGTAGTACAGGTTATTTTTTTGTCTAAAACGATGTCCTAGTTCTAGTGGTCCTCACTGAGTGTCTGTGATAGTTTGTCTTAGCCTCACACCACAAGAGTTATGTAATTATGTAGGTTTTCAGTAGTATTTGCATTAAGGCATTTGGAGGAAGTCTTTGGATATTTATCATAACAATCAAAGTCGAACTGATGTACTTAGGAAAACCTTGATTGTCTTTAGAGAGTGAAACTAACTGCAGATCTCTAAGCAACTGGCTTCATGTTGTTAACATCATCTCTTGTTTCAGTTATGTTCTCCACAATTATTTTCCCTTACTGGACGTATCTGTATAACTTTGCCATACATATAATAGCTTTTATTCTAATGCATAATATATTTAAATATAACAGACATATGCTTGTTAGTGGCAATAACTAGATAGCTAAGATTTTATCAGTTTTCTTCACATGTTTACATGCAAGTCTTGTGGGTTCTTCATTCCTTGTATTCCTCATTATCCCTCCTAGCCCCCAAATTTCTCCATACGCAGCACTGTATTTGTGTTTAGACACTACTAAGTTATTTCTGTTAATTGGTGTCCTGTCATCATGTATCTTAGTCAAGCGGGGTTTTTTTTTTTCCCTCCTTCATTCCTCTTGTCTAATGAGGGAGCTAAGGTAAATTGAGCCACCTGTTCTGCACCTATCTGATTCTTCCCTTTAATCATCACAGCTGGTTTGAACAAGCAAGCAGAACTAATCTTGCTTTACACAATGTATGTAACTCTCCTTCACTTTATTAGAATGTCTCTTTTTTTTTTTTTTTTTTTTTTCCTCAGAAAAGCACAAAGATGTATTACCAGAGCACTTGCTAGTTATGAACTCAGCCGGTGCCTCAGATTACCAGAAATGTGCCTAAGACCATGGAAAAGTTAATGAGAATTAAATCTCCCAGGAAGCAAAACCCATGGCATTGCCATTCTGCTTTGGGCACTTGGCCATTATGAAAATCTGGTTACAACAGATACCTACCCATAAAATGTCTGTTTTCCAGAAACAATATGAAAGAAATTTATTTTGGAGGCAAAAAGGCCTGAAAGCAAATGTTGAGGTTGGAAATCATTAAAAGGGGCATGTGATATGAAAAAGTCCATGGCAGGAGGAGCCTGGCTTTCAAACACCCACTCTAGATATTCCATGGAGAACTCTTGACTTTAATGAGAAAACATGTGTGATAGACCTGTCTTTACATATAATATGCAGGGTGTAGAGACAAGAAGGTATTAGGATTGGCATCTGTACCCAACCAGACATGTATTTGTGATGTGGCAGAAATAAAAAATGTTACAGGTGTTTGGTGAATTTCTGATGTTGCTTGGGTTTATATTGATAACTGATTCAAAGGACCAAATACTTAGTTTGGAGTTCAAACTGAAACAAAGAAATATGGGAAAAAACAAATGTAAAAGAAGTTCAGATCTGGTAAAACAGAACTATAAACCTGAAAAATAAGCCATGAAGAAAATTGTATTAGAACTGTGGCTATACCTATGAAAGTGGAGAAAATCATGTCTTTGAGAACTTACGCGGTCCTTCCTGAATAAGGTTCTGCAGCTGAAGGTGGATATGCCCCTCCTTAGCTTTTTCTAGGGTCTATCCTGTGGTATTTATGAATAAAATCCTCAAGCATACAGTTGGTTGTTCAGGGGATTTAAAATCTTGGCCAACTAGGTTCTTAGAACCTTTCTATTTGAATGTAATTATTTGAGGATCTCATAAGGGATATCATTAGAAATTAACCAGCACAGTGTTCGTAATTGCCTGGACAAAAGAATGTTAAATACTTATGAAATACCCTGCAAATTTGCAGATGCTGCCTCATGGTCCAGGATACATATCTGATAGAAGCTTTCATCAGTGAAATTCAGCCTTCATGCAACACAATTGGAAGCGCATTTAATCTCAGCTTCAGTATTTGTTTTGCTCTTGCTCCTTTAACGTTCTTTGTCTTTGATAGCTTTATATATGGTTTTCTAACATCAGTGTTGCACGTCCTACTTTCAACAGTACATGCTGTATGTGAAATGTAACTTCTCACCCTACCTAGTCACTTTGCAGCTTACCATACCCTATTTCCATTGTCCTTAAATCCCCTCCTCTGAAGATGAAGAAGTATTAGGAATCAGTGTTGTGTTGCACATGTTACTGCACGAACAGCTGTTTGCACCAGAAGCGTTTGTAATGAGTGTATAACCATCAGATCACTCAGTGAGGAAGGTCTGGCCAGTGTATGCTGGGGTGGAATGAACTATAATTAATATCTACTGGTGACAAATTCATACTATTCCCCTACATTTGTAAGCTTCCAAGACCAAAGCTGAAACACAGCAATAAATTCTGCTTAGTCAAGGACCATTATGGAAGGTGCAAGTTTTCTGGCACCCCCTACAAATGGTCTCTTTACCTCCATCTATCTGAGCTTTTCTCCCCCTTTTCCTGGATCTCCTCAATTCCTTTCCTTCTCCTCCCATCTTTCATTCATGTTTCTTTCCCGTCCTGTTCTTTTCCTTCTGTTCTTCCTTGCTCATTTTATATTTCAGGGTTGACAAGAACAGGGCCATGTTACACCTTCTTAGAGGAAAGCTACTGTGACCAATCTAACATGTAAACTTAGTTTGATATGTAAAATTTAGTGAAGAAATTATACAGCCTGGCAGAGCAGAAAAAAAGGCTTCATAAAAAATGTAATTAAACAAATCATGGCATTGGGACCTTCACACTTCACCTCATTTTCCCTCTGATTTGATTATTATTCTGTGAGGATATTTTCTGTGGTATTACTCGCTGTTAAGTGTCCCATTTTAGAAATGTCAAAACACTAAGTGATTGCCTTAAGGAAAATATTCTTCTACTCTCTAACTTCCCATTTTATGACATAATGGAAGTAAATTATTGAATATACATGCAGTTCTTGGTTTTGTCATCTTGAATTTATGTGGTTTGCTGAAATAAAAACTTTAGCTCTTTTGGGTAAAAATAACACATTAATACACTGCATGTAGACCTCTTTATAAAGTAAAATTAAAATTATTTTCAAATAAGAAATATTGAATCAGTTTTATAAAACTTGATTATTTGATTTCTGGGTACTTGATGCAGTTTAAACCTTTTCTTTTTTTAACCAATGCTGGGTGAGTTTAAATTAAAAAAAAAGCTATTTCTAAATAGTGGAGACTATTAAAAAAAAAATCAACCACATATGCCAAATGATCATTTTGGCAAGCTATTCTGGATGTTTTCTACTTTCAGAAAGTAAGATAATGATACATTACTAATTAGTATCTTTTACTACTGTCTTGACACCCTTTGGTGGAAGACTAATGAAACTTTCTGAAAAAAGTTGTTTTTCCTCTGCTGTGTTCTGCTGTACCCCTAAAGACTATGATTCAAGACATCTTTCTATCATTTTGCCTCATTCAAAGTTTGGATTCAGACCAAGATCTCCCGTCTTCCAGGAGTTTATTTCAAAGTATGTTTCATAGTGTAAGGACTGTGTTGGTTGTTTTCTGGCAGAAAAGTTGAAGTATGTGTTCTGTACCTTATGGTATGATGCAGCATGAGAACGTGTAGAGGTGTGCAAGACCACAAAGCTTACTGGGCCAGTGTTGAAGGTTGAAGGATGGTGTGGGTTGGAGGTAGCCAGGGGCAGTGAAGCCTTATTCACTTGCCTATTGGGAACAGTACCTGCTGGGTCAATCCCCTGATGAGCACCTGGCCAAAAACCCAGCAAGAAAATACAGATTATTAACCACTGTAGTTTAGAGCTTGTGCTCACTCCTTCTCCCCTTATTATTTAACTGGTTGGACATAAGCTCTGTCTCTCCTGTTGGAAGTGTTCTGCTTGTATATAAAGTACTTGAATATTCATTTGAACCGCTAACTCCTGCCTTTCTAGGCTAGAGAGTCATTCTCTAGTCCCATGAATACATAAGTAGAACAGCTTCAAACAGGATGAATTATAAATCAGTGTTTCATCTGTTAGGGTTATGCTCTTAATAATGCCATTGCAAATGAAAATATTTCCATTGAATCTGGGAGACATAAAAGAGTGGTAAAGGTGCAAGAGGAGACCCAGGCTCCAGGATCATATGTTCAATTGAATTAGTTGAGCAGATGGCGTTTAAGGACACACAGAGAAAACAAAAGGCAGCAGGGAAATGAAATTAAAAACTTTTAAGACAAGGAAAAAAAAAGAAAATGTACACTGATTTTGTCGTAAGTGAGAAGGCACAGAGGCTAAAGTTTCAGAAAAAGGAAAAAGAATGTGAAAAAGACCAAAAAAGACCTAAGGAAAGTATCATATATGAGCATGATCACAGTAAATGAGAAAAATATAGCAGATAGGGAATGTAGAAAACGCAGAGAAAGACCAATGGAAGGACCAATAATGGGAAGATTAAAGACAAGTAAAAAAAGAAAAAGAGAAAATATCTAGCCAAAGAGTTTCTATTTTTCCCCTCTTTCTGTTCCATGTGCTGAGGTACTTTGCACTTTTAATTGTCTTAGGCACAGCAGATGTAGGTTCCTGGCATTGCACAGCATCAGGCCGTTATCACTGGCTGTTTTTATTAGTAAGGTATGCACATGTGTATCCACAAAGGAGTTCCTTCAAGGCCTAGATTTTAATTGTTTGGTTATTTTTTTGCAATTAAATCAACAAACTGTCACCGAACTTTTGTAGATACCATTTTCCCCCTAAGCAGTCAAGGTGGTGAACCATTCAGAATAACAGCTTGAGAGCGTTTTTGAGACTTTTTAGATCAGCAAGTGCTGATACCTTGGGGCAAGAAAAATTATGGGCAAATGCATAAAATTCCAAAGTTGTCAAAGGTAATTTATTGAGTTTTTGCTTCTCTTATATCAGGTATAGGGATTCATAGGCATTTAATTCCACATACAATGACAACTTCCAAAACAAATATTATAATCTCCTTCTTTCCAAAGAAGAATCAAAGGAAGTCTCAGTACCTCACTGGATCAGCACACTACATTTTTAATTGACTGTCCATTGACAACAGTGAGAATATTTGTGTTAATTTAGAGACATTTCAAAGCTTACTGAAGTTAGTAGCTCATACTTGATAGAGCAGTGTGTTTCTTTTGACGTTGCAAATGAAGATGAGAAATTTGCATAAAAGTTAAGAAAATGAGATGCAGTTTCATTAACATCTATATACTGTCTTCAGTCAAATAGCTCTATGCCATGAAAACCGATAGGATTACCCGCACAGCTAAGATGTACTTAGGTATGCTTTTAGTGATGAAACAAGACAGAGAAATACGTTTATTGTCTTTTGCTACATTAATGTCTCAAACAGCATTCAGTTACTCCAATGGTTCTCTTCTTTTTGGTAATTATCCTTACTCTCATGCTCTGTTCTACAGATTGCCTATGATGGATCTCTTTAAAGATGTCTAGTGAGAGGTTACAAAAATACTAATGATGTTTTTCAGCTCATAGTAAATCACTGTAATAAATATTTGCAAGCGGATGTTGCAATCATTACTTGTTCAAGCTTAATGAAAAGAGTTCAAAATAAACTTCATGACTTTGAATTCTACTTTGAAATCAGCTCTGTAATTTTTCACAGTACATTGGAAAGGTTTATTGTTTTGACTTGAAGGTTGAAAAAAATCCCAATCTATTCCCATTTAGATTGATGGAAATAAAGCTAGCATTAAAATAACATATAGTTCACATCTAACACATAAGAATGTGTTGCAGCATGAAGATTGTGAGCCCTACTGGTTTAATAAGCCAGTTTATATCAACAGAGAATCTGTTACTTTTTATTGTGCTGCAATAAGAGTTTTGTGATTCCAGAATAGATAAGAAAATACAAACTATTCCCTGAGCTTCATTTTTCTGATTTATATCATTATTTTAGAAAAAAAATTACAAGCAAAAAATATGAAATTGTATTCCTTGTCTTTCCAAAACGAGGAGGCATATTATTTTGATGCACATCTTTCAGTGTTGCTTCTCTCCTTTTCTTTCAGGGTCTCTCCCCTCTCTTCCCCTCTCTCCCCCCCCCCCCCCCCCCCCGTCCCCCTCTCCCTCCCCCCCCCCCCCCCCTCTCATATATACACATATGTATATTATTCCTGGAACATTATTTTTATTCTTAGAATATCTTTCATTTCCCAGATCACCAAGTGGTCATCTTTTGTTCTTTCCTGATGATTCAACCACTCTAACTTCCCAGGTAGTGAGCACTTTCTACTCTACTGGTTGGAGTATTGTACTTTTGAACCCAAATTTTGCTATCACTTAGGCAATTTTGCAAACATTTGACCGCACTTGCTCTTTCTGAGTAGTCGATTTTTCAGTGTGTCCCTCATGGTTTGAAAAGTTTTTTCATCCAGAAGCAAGAAAGATTAAAATAACAGAAAACCTTTTACTGTAAATAAACATAATGAAAATACAACTACAGAGCTACAGAAAAACGTCAGTGGGAGTAAGGGCAAGTGAAAAAACAGAAATAATTTATAACTCATAACCTCTAAAGAAGTAATACAAAAGATGAAAATGGAGCATGATTCCCCCCCCCCAACAGAAGCTATTGTGTGTATTTTTTACAGATGCATACCAGTACAGTATTTTTTGTTGTCATTAAAGAGATCTAGGTTGTTCTATCCAATGTTGCCATATGGAAAAAATCTTCTGCAAAATCAGTGAGGTTGAGTCTCACTGGGATGAAGACCATCCATCCTTTTAGTTTGGATTGGTACAGGCTCCTATTTTGCAAAGATGTATGCATCTCTTAATTGTGCACTTTAAAAGTCTGATTGCTTTTAATGGTGCTAAGCAAAATAAGTAAACTGGTGCAACATTTGACTAAGCAGTGTATTTATTTTTCCAGTCAGAGTCAAAAGTTTATAAAACTGTATTAACAAATAGAAAAACAGAAGAAACACAAGCCTTGTTTTTTTAATGTGTTTAATGTTGTCAGAGCGCTGTGTGTGGAAATGTCATTGACTACACTAAGAGAAAGAGTCTGTCCTTCAAATACAAATCATTATTCTAAAGCCTCTGTGCTTTCTTCCAGAAGTAAAAACTTTTTTTAACATTGAAAATTGTTTGTATGGGAAGCTAAAGAATAGTTAATAATTATGGATAATAAAAAAGCCATCCTTTCATTTCTGCTCAAAACAAATACTCTTTGGAACGGCATGAGATTTAAGTTTCACAAAATGTTATTAAAGGTTGCTGTGGTCTGTGAAAATTTTGTGCAGACTAGACTCTTATGTCAAAACTTGTTTCTGTGGTCTTACTAATATCAGTAAAGATACCAATGTTAAACTCTTTGCCTTCAATAACACAGATTATCACTGTTTGGCTGTTCTTCTTTTCACTGTGAACTGTCTCATGTTAAATGCTATCATTTTACAGATGAACTGTTGTAAACTCATTATCAGGTTTAATATATTTAATCTACTTCCACGTGCCAACGCAAATCAGAACTTCTACTAATCTGTCAAATTATTTCATTAAGGAAGTGTAATGTATTTATGGGATGTTCCTGAGCTTTCTTTCCAGTGTCAAGTCACCATTCCACAGCATGACTGCTCAGAACAACAGAATTACGGAGGTTGAAAGGGAGCTCTGGAGGTCCTCTACTCCAGCCCTCTTCTCCACCCCACAATTACATCATTTTTTTGTCCAGTGAAGTTTTTAATGTCTCCAAGGATGGAGATTCCACAGCTCTCCTGGGCAACGTCTTCCAGGGTGTGAAAAGGTTTTCTTTATATCAGAAGTTTGCATGTTCAGCTGGTGCCTGTTGTCTCTGAGGACACCCCAGGGAGGTGTGAAGGGCAGGTGATGGGTTCTGCTGCCAGTAAGCCCTCTGGCTTGCTCTCAGGTGGGAGAGCTGTCATTTCCTCTCATTTCCCAACTATTTTGCAAACAGCCAACAATTCTTCAGTATCTTTATCAAGTCCTAGAAAATAATGGCTTTATGATTAAAATTTTTGGATCACAACATCTTAAAACTAAGGTAATGATCCAAATATTTCACCATTTGTACTGCTGTAGTGAACGTGGTGCCATTGCATTTTTACAGAATGTGGAATAGTCAGAAGTAATAGGCAGCTTCCCAGGGGTAAAAGGGTAGCAAGCAAAAGCAAAACCTAAATTTATGTAGTGCTTTGGTTTGATGAGGATCGTATCCATTGTAATGGCTATTATTAAATATCTTTTCTGATACTCTTTGTATCACCCCAGAAGGTGGGTATGTGCAAGAGAAACCGATCTCAAATTAGAAGTGTCCAATATCTATATTGGGGTTAGTCACTTGAGGAACAAAGCAGGCCTCTTTAGAAAGGGTGCTATTTATCTCATCCTGAAGCAGACATCTAAAATCAGTCAAATTAGTTGCACCTCTCCAGTGACTATAGGGGAGTCAAAGGTAGCCAGCTCTGATGCTACATATAAAAGCCACTCCAGGATTTTTTTTTTTTAAATTGTTTTTAATGGATAAGACCAGTGCTAAACTGAAGTCTTATCTCCTGGAAGACTGAATTATGTTCTTTGCCTCATGGCACTGAATCTGATGTCTGCATTTTCTACTCCAAATTTGTAACAGTGAATTTCAGACACTGTAGTGGGATGAGATTTTGGGGATATAGGAAAGTTAATGAAGACAGAATTTGGTCTATACTGACATTATCATATATAGAGCAACGGGCAATTCATGATTCAAGTTCTAACATTATTAATAAGTAATTGAAAGTTATCTTAAATAAAAAGTCAAAATAACTTTAAGCCAAAATGAAAAAGGTAAGAGGGGTCAAAATGCATAATATGACTCAGTAGTTTCCTTTTAAATAATCTCCTGAGCTAAAATGTATGATTGTTTAATACTATATTCTACAGTAATACTAGTATAAATTTCTCTTGTGAAAAAGGAAAACAGTTTGTCTTGGAATTCACTTGCATACAAGTGGGATGTCACAGTACTACTAAAGGCTGAATTTGGAAATTATTTCCTCAGATCGGTGCTAGTAGAAGTCAGACTGTGTTATATTGAAATTCTGCCAATATTTTGAAGAGGCAAAAATTTAGTGCCTTGTATGCTTTGTTCACAAACACTGCTATAATTATGCTTGAAGAAACAGTTAAACCATGCAAGGTGAAATACTTGCAAGAGAAAATTCTTGCAGGGGCTATGCTTAAAGATACTTTGGTAATCGGTAAAGGACAGAGATGATTGATAACAGCTTTTGCTCAGTTTTTTCCTCTGATATAATAGTTATTTCTATAATTATATACTGCCTGAGCATGACCTTGCACTTTCTTAGGAGCATGAATGGAATACCAAAATGTATTGTCCACAGTAATTAAATTCTTGTCGCCCATTGCACCACCTTTTCTAGCATAAATGTACAACCACACTTACATATGATGTGTGAGCCATACAAGACTCCACTGGACTTCAGGGCAGAAGATGAAGAAACAAAGAGTTGATGTCATGTTGTGTGACATTACAAAAAGCATTCAAAAGCTATAGAAATAAAGTGAAATGAATCTGTTGCAGCCTGATTCAGAAATCACTTCCATCAATCTCAAATAACTACAAGATTTTACAATTACAAGCTGCTTTCTCATGTAAATAAAGAAACTAAAGAATGAAAGACTCACAAATACTGAAAAATTCCTGGGTTTACCTTTATTATAGTTTCAGTTAACTGCAAATGAGTGACTATAGTTCAATGAGTGACTAGTTCAATAACTGCTATTCTTGTCTATCAGTAGGAACCACAACTGTTTATTGCAATGCTTATTGTTTCTAAAGACTGGAAAACCATGAATATTCCTCTTATTGGAAGTTTCTGGAATATAGGTGTCTGGATTTCATGCACTGGAAATTTCTTCTGCTTATCTTTTACTAATGGCAGTTTGAAAAATGTGGTAGATGCTAAAATAGCTTCTGAGAGACATTATAATACAGAGCTTATAATGAAATAAGCAGAAGCCATTATCAGAATGACTAGAGATTTTAATTTCTTGGGCCAGACATCCATTAGTCTATAGGACATTGCTGTTACAAATTTAGCCTTAATTCCCGTCTAGAGAGAGACGGAGACCAAGAAAGACCATTTAGAAATGCACACTTCTCATGAAACTCAAAACCTTTTTGATCCACAAGGAATATTTACCTTGTTACAATCATTACTCTGTATTTGCTAAACTAAAGTGGCTGTAGAGTACTTGCAAGGCTCTTTTTTTTTTTTAAAAAAAAGCATCACTCTCTATAGAGAGAGTTTCCTTAGGACATTCTTGCAGTCATACTGAGTCTGTCACGCTGCTAGTGCAGGGAATCATTCGTAGGTGGCCCTTGCCATTACTGTTTCCCAGCCTCCAGGAAAGCCCCAAGCCCTGTGTAGTCCGTGTATAAACTACTGCAGCTTCTGAAGCTGCTTTTATCTGAGTGCTGTTCAGGCTTCCTTCTTTGCTATCTTATTTCAGTGGCTGCATATGCCAACAGGAGCCTCAAAATACCTCTTGCAGGTTCTGTTGGGTGAGGTCAATCCATAAAAGTACAAAACTAAATGAAGATCAAATGAGTGTAACAGTCAAGTTCAAGAGCATAGGAGTAGCTTTCTGACTTCAGCTCACAAATGTTGCTTGACTGATTTTTAAAGCAGTCTTGCTTGAGCCTGCTGGCTTTTCTAGAAAATTAAATATTAAGATCTTGTGAATCCTCTTATTCCAGCACCTCCATTTTCTCATCTTGCTGTGGTTAGTGCCTTCTGAGATCTTCCAAATAAAGCAGTAGACTGAATGGGCCTCCATGCCGTTTCCTCTGGGATTATGAGGGGGTGTTGCTATTTTGTCCAATTTGCTAAACTTAAATGCCAATGTCAACATCTGAGTTTGCTGCAGTTTCCCAACATACACACATACACTATCAAATATTTATGAAACTGTGGCAGAAATAAATGTCTTGAGCTATCAGCTGAGATCCTCTTGTCATTTTGTCTTCTGTGACCCCACTTTCTTCACAACATCGTGTATTACTCTTACAAAAATGCTGATCAAAAAAGCCTCTGTTTTTTCCCGTCTATCCTATGTACATGCTGGCCACATATGCAAAATTTTTGTATCTGCTGGGCATTTTCTTGGCTTATTTTCATGTTGTCAGTGTATGCAACTGTGTGTGTTGTTTTTGCTGTGCTGCTGCTTTGAACTCTGTCTGCCTTACTGCCTCAGGTCTCTTTTTGGTTTTTTTTTTGGTATTCTGGATACCATCTTACGCAAAAGTGTTGTCATTTGTGATAAGCCTCATTCTATTAGATAATTTCTTTTGATTGGTAAATTTTAGTTTGCTTTATCAAGGATTGTTTCTAATAATTGTAACTATTCTTTCTCTGTTTTACATTCTTACTGATCCAAATTACAATCTCATTTTTATTAGGAATTTATCTAGCCTCTGCAAATTACAAGGCTGTCTTTTTTAGCTCAGACAAGGTTCCATGTGTGGTATCATATGCCACATCATCTGCAAATTCTCCTTTGGCCTTCTTTTTGTACCTTTTTTTTTTTTACCTCCCCGATTTTATGTTACATCTCTATTAATTTCATAGTAATCCTTTTCGCCTTTAGTTATCTGAAAACTGTTGAGCACAGCAGTTGCCTCAGAACCAGCAGTTACAGTACGTCAGGCTCTGCTGATTGCCTTCCTTTCTGCTGTGGATGACTGCTTGCAATTAAAGAGTCTAGTCTGGGCAAATTTGTGTTACTGTTGTCTTCCAAATTCCCCAGGTTTCAGTGCTGGTGGAACTTCTAACAGCAAAATCCTTCCAGTGCTCTTTGACATTTTCCTTGTTAATATGTCTGTTGTGGGGTAGAATCCAGTTACTTGCTGGTTTTGGTGCTTCCGAGAAATCTGCCTGATGCTGTGGCCTCTGAAGTTGTATCTCTACTGAAGCCTGCTTACTGGCCTTGCGTGGCACAGGTTGCATACCTACAGCTACACTTTCTCATCCTCCTGCAAGGGGGAGCCTTGGGATGACGGTCTGTCTAGCGATGTCCCCCAAACTGACCGATTTTTGACAGGTAATATCAAACCAGGACACGTGCTAACAGTAAAACAGGATGGATAGTCATGGATCAGTGCTGGAGTCTGTTCCATGACCCTATTTGTTTTACAAGGTAGAAGTAGTGTGAATAATGTATTGGAACTATATACACAGGAAGTTCAACTGTTAAAAGACTCAGTTCCTCAGGAGAAGGCACTGATTTGCTCTCAGGAACTGAAATGACAGTGTTGCCTCACTTTATAGTCCCAAATATCAAGCAGTTAGGCATTCCCCAGGACAGAAGGAATCCCATATTCAAATCTCTTTTAAGCCTTATTTGGAGCAAAGGTTTGAGTTTTGATCTCCTATCTCTGAACCCTTAGGCTTGCCGAGTCAGTCTGTCTCTATCAGTAGTCCAGTGAATATTTAATTATTGAAAAGTGGAATAGTGCTTACAGAACATATTATGGTGTATAGTTGCAGTCTTCCAGCTGAAAAATAATTATTTCAATGACTCTAATTTTAACACCTGAATTATTTGCTAATTTATCTGAAACAATCTAATTCACTGAGTACTAACAGTGTATAGTAATTGAAAGAAAGGAAAGGGTTGTGAACACTGTGCTAGGGTAAACTGAAGGTATCTTGCCTTCCAATTTGGCTTGTTTATAAGGAATTCAAAACTAAATGCTTCTGACATGTTTCTCTTCTGCATTGCTCTGGAACATCATATGCCTTTGGCATTTTGCTGTTCTGGTCTAAGTATTTCCATTGCTTTTGCAGCTTTAATCCTTTAGGAAATTTTAATTTCAGCTGGCTTTTTAGATTGTTCATGAAGACATCCTTTAATTAGTATGAGTGTGAACTGGACTTTCCTGTGCAATTGTGTGATTTATAATTAGCATTCTCAGTTTTTGTTGAGCTGCAATAGTACTCTACATTCTTTCTATTCAGTTTTGCTTGTGATGGTTTTTTTCTTCTGTTCTTTTGAAGTTATTCTCATTTGTGTTCTTCTGGAAAAATACAGTAATTATACTCTTATGAATCACAACCTCTGCTCTGTTAATTACAATTAAGAGAATCCATACATCATTATATTTAGATTTCTGTATATATCAAGACAAGAAGAAACAATGTGATTTTTAGAAGCTGACATTATGTCCTCATTTCCTCATTCTTTATTATACTGCTTATGTCTGCAAAATTCAAGAATCAGATGGAAGCTAGAAATATCCAGTTCATAACCTACTATTCAATCTTCATGCTTTTAAATAGGGAAACCTTTTTAGAAAAAGTTTGCATAGATTTTTTTCCTACCAAACTTTTAGTTTGTCCTCTATAAAGTATTCTGTGCAATAATAATGTGATGACCTGCTCTTCTGTGTTCCTGGAACTATCTAGGGAGTTCAAGCAGTGAAAATTGTACCTTTAGCTAGGTAGGGCTAGATACAGATGTCTTTGCAGATGTGGGGGAAAAAAAAAACAACTTTATATTCCTGTTGAGCTAGAGAAGATCAACTGATGGAGAGCTAGTTTGCCCATTTTTGTCAGAAAGTCCTTTTTGTACAGGGTTGTTCTCTGGTTTACATTTCTTTGTTAGGATAAAACCAATTACAAGATAATTCAGGGAAGTACAGACCTTAAAATTTCTTTCCTTTACAGGAAGCAATCTTCCTGGGTGATCAGTTGCCTGCAGCAGTGAATCAGACCCGCTTCAGGAGGTGAAGGAGGTTGTGTTGTTTCCCCTTCTAGCTGTGAGCCTACACCTTTCTCAGAGCTAGGTCGGGGGAGCAGATGGCCCAATAGCGCAGTGGCAGCTCCACTCAATCCTCCCTGGTCTTGAGTGTTTGAGCAAGTTTTCTTTCCCCTGTTTCCTTCTCTCTTCTCCATCGTGCACGATTGGGGATGGGCCAAGGAGTGCAGGAACTGTCCACCTCTGTTCAGCTGGAGAGCAATGTTGTGGCTGGCGGTGTTAACCCTGCTCACAACCTACAGGAAGGACAAAGAACTAGCCAAGCAAAGCAGGTAAGAAGGCAAGGAAAAACAATGAAGCAGTCTGGAGGAGAGATTTGACAGGAAGATGAAGTACAGGAGTACTTGCTGTGAAGGCAGTTTTCCTCATCTATACAGATGGTCTTCCTGCTATCCTGCGAAATGCAGTGAAGACTGTGTTTAATGCTTGCTGCTCAGACATGTGGCTTCAAAACTGATATCCTACTTTACTGACTTTTAAACTATGCCTTGCAGAGCACACTGCAGCATCTTGGAGACCTTGTGTTTGGGGTATTGAGAGACTAAGGAGTGGACCAGCCGCCCTGGTTAGAGTTGATTGACTGAGGGATGGACTGTAGTGTTCCAACATCACTGACGTCACTATTACTTAAAGCAACATTCTATTGAAAATATAAAGCTAATTGGATATCTGCTGTATTTAGAGACAGATGCTCAAAGGTAAACAACTATCCCGCAACTGATAGCTACCTGTTCTCAAGTGTAACTTCATGTAATTCTTCCTGTTTTTTTTCAGCTAAAAAGCTCTCAGGATATTTGCATAGTGTCAGCTGGTACTCAGAAATCAACAAGTCTCATACTGATGTTGTCTCCGCCCTGAGAAATGATGCTCATTTCATAACAAAGATGTTTTTATTTGTCTATTTACTCCCTAGCAATTGAATCAGAGATCCACCCTTCCCATAAATGTGTCCTATAAATCATAAATTTGACACTTAATCATGATGTGTGTTTTTAACTCACCGCCAAGTAGACTTGGTTTGTAATGAGGATTTAGCCAGGTTTGGAGCAACCTCTTTATGAAAGGTAAATTCAACACTTAACAGATTTTTTACTAAACTAATTATAGTTTGATATGGCCTCGTGTAAATGAAAATTTTTCTGAGGTCTGATGGGGTGAGGTTTATATCTCAGAACCAAGCTTTTTAAACATACAAATTTAAATTTACTCTATTTAAAGTGTAAAGGAGAAAAAGAACTTCAATTTAGTACTAACTCTCAACAGAGAATCACGGATGATGGTCCTTAAACATGTTTGGGACAACAGCATTTTTGGCAATGCTAAAGATATCTTGCAGGTTCTGAGGAGCATCAGGGAAATCTGGCTGCCAAGGTCAAGAGACTGAATGTGAGCTTCTTATTCATACTCTTCATGTGGTTTCTAGTCCCAGATTTGTGATGGGAGATCCAGATGGTGAATGAGAGAAATATTAGTTTGTTTTAGTTTTCATTCTTGATATTCATAAGTTTTAATTCAACTTCTGCATTTCTTCAGTGATAATTGGATTTGGGGATGCTCATGAGGTAGCTTATTGATTCTGATTATCCCAAGGATCGGACAGCAGAGGAGATACTCATATGACAAAACCCAGATATATTCTTATGTTGCCAATTTCATAAATAGGGATGAGTGACTGAAATGACAAGGGGATTGGCCAGCTGAACATGCTGGCCTGATCCAGGACCTGGCTGCATTGCTTCCTTGTCAGCTGGGTTCCCGCCTTGCACCATTGTACACATCTGTTGCACAGTTCTGACTTCTCTGCCTGCTGTTGGGAGCCATATTTAGCATCACTGTGATCACTGTGCAGCCAGAAACTAACTTTGAGTATTTTTCCCC
Organism: Pelecanus crispus; assembly: GCF_030463565.1. Classification (NCBI taxonomy): domain Eukaryota; kingdom Metazoa; phylum Chordata; class Aves; order Pelecaniformes; family Pelecanidae; genus Pelecanus; species Pelecanus crispus. The sequence continues at coordinate 11,023,453 of NC_134643.1, forward strand.
AGGGTTCCCTCCCTTTTGCCCTAAAAGATAGCAAAGAAATTGAAATTCTCTTTCTTTTTTTTCTTTTCTCCTCATCCTTTTCCCCTGTGTTCTGAGCTTCTTTGTGGCTAGGAAAGTCAGAGATAAATTAATTAGATGTAAATATTGTGTCACGGTTATGTTCAGTAAAATAATGATAATCTGCACTTCATTAAGCAGTTCACTTTATAATCTCCCAAAAAAAGAGAAGGAGGAAAGAAAAGAAATCCCTGTATCTCTGTTACAGCCCTCAGTAAGGATTTAATAGCAGATGCTGTAGTGAGGTCTCATACTACTAAGGCTTAATTGCGTTTATGGAATTGTACTACAGCATATCTGCTAGATTACTGAGCTATAACTTGTGAAATAAATGCAGCACAATTTGTGATAGCCATGTTTTAATGGAGTTTATTCCTTTCCAACTTGCAAAATCTAGTCATTCATAAGAAGTTTCCTTGTCATTAACATCAGATAGATTCATTCTACAGCATTGGACAAATTAATTTTATTTATGTAAAGACTTACATGCTGTTGCTGAACATAGTATCTGAATGTCTTGGAAACAGTTTGAGTCGGTTTCACAGTGCATTATCATGGTGGGGAAGTGTGAGTGATTTGGTTTTACAGAGCAGAAAGCTGGTGATGTGGATCTTTCAGGCTTTGAGAAATCCAGTGTGTGAATGTGTCTCATCTGGACACAGGACAGGGGTAAAAGCTAAGCCATGTCTCTACTATTGAGGCCAGATCACCAGCACACCTGAGGCTCAGCCCAGCAACATGGGAGGATCCTTAGTGTTAGGCTGCTGGTGGGGAATGTGCATTTTTATGGGACATTTCCTCTGCTGCAGTAGACTATCATTGCCTAGTTCATGCTCTGGATGCTGCAGGCTATGAGCTATCACTTGATCCACAACCAGCTATAGCAGGTGTATGGGGACACCAAGTGGGGTTAGAAGCAGTGGCACCAAGCTTTGGGCTTGGGGTGATGGGGTCTCAGCATAGCAGTGTTAGGTGGGTGCTACATGCATATGCTCACTGCGTGAAACTTGGCAAGTTTGTACCTAAAATCACAGTCCATTAGCTTCTGTGGCAAAAGTCCTCATTACTTCATCAAGGTTAAGAATAGATTATGAGTCAGTTATTCAGCTACATCTATACAAGTGATTTGAGTATGTCCAGAAGGTGCTGAGACCTGCTGGCGGAAAATGACACACTCCCCTAGAACTGAACTATTTCACCCAATAAAGTGAAGTGGTCACATCCATACCTGGCCCAAGCTAACTCCCACAACCTCTCCATTGGAGATTGCTTGGGAAAGTGGTATTTACACTGTCAGAAACGAAGGTTAGTGATCCGCCTGACATTTAAATGACATTAAGTGTTGATTTGTAGTGCCTGGCTCTACTTAAATTGATATGGACAAAGCCTCTGAAACCTTGATAGAGTGTCTAACTTGCATGGAAAGTTCATGCAGGAGTTGGAAGTTCATCCAGACATTCATGTTCCAAGGTAAGCTCACCACTGTGATAGAAATGACATTAATCCTTGTCATGGTTTAACCCCAGCCAGCAACTAAGCACCACGCAGCCGCTCACTCACTCCCCCTGCCCCGGTGGGATGGGGGAGAGAATCGGAGGAGTAAGAGTGAGAAACACTCCTGGGTTGAGATAAGAACAGTTTAATAATTGAAATAAAGTAAAATTCTAATGATAATAACAACAATATAATAATAATAGTAATAATAATATACAAAGCAAGTGATGCACAATGCAGTTGATCACCACCCGCCGACCGATACCCAGACAGTTCCCGAGCAGCGATCGCTGCTCCCCGGCCAACTCCCCGCAGCTTGTGTACGGAGAATGATGCCATATGGTATGGAATAGCCCTTTGGTCAGTTTGGATCAACTATTCTGGCTGTGCCCCCTCCCAGTTTCTTGTGCACCTGGCAGAGCATGGGAAGCTGAAAAGTCCTTGACTAGTGTAAGCAGTACTTAGCAACAACTAAAACATCAGTGTGTTATCAACATTACTCTCCTACTAAATCCAAAACACAGCACTGTGCCTGCTACTGGGAAGAAAATTAACTCTATCCCAGCTGAAACCAGGACAATCCTCTTTGTTATTCACTTGATTGACTGTCACACCTAGAGGTGATCCCAGGCTCAGGGGAATATTACTTTTTTGGGGGGTAAAATGTAAAGATAGGTTTGCCTGTAAGGGTGTCATTTAGTTTTACAGTGGTAAAAATAAAAATAGAAAAAGAAGCAAAGATACAAATCATGACTTTGGTGAATCTTATTTTGGTAGCATCCAAAGTGTTGTGTTGCTGCTGGCTCAGTCACACAGTTAAGCAGACTTAGAGAAGCAAAATAGGCTGTTCAGCTGAATAAAACAAGAGCTTTATGCAGACTTGTGCTTCAGAATGAATTCGGCAGAAAGCTTGTTGCAGAAGAATGATCTTGCAAATGCTTTTTACTCTCCCTTTTTTTCTCAAGTACAGAAGATGTCAGCTTGAGAGAAGAAATGTGCTTGGCAGGGAGTGATGTTGGATATATGAAAAATGAATTTGTATTATGGCACTGTATTCCCCTTGGAACATTAATACAAGCAAGTGCAGGCTATTTTATTAAATCATGGATTCCAGCATGGAATCTGTCAGTTCCCCCCAGAAGTTATATTTTTAGCACTGCAAAGTTGCTTGTCATGCTCCCACATCTCAGCTGCGAATAGTGTGCGACAAACAATGAAAAAATAGTTTACCAGTGACTAGCATGTGTTAGATGTAAACCGCAATCCACTTATATCAGCAAGACCCTTTAAGATCAAATTTTAGTTTAGTCCAAACTGCTGTATTTGTTGAGGCTAGCTGATATAATGCATTTTGGTTAATCCTATAATGTAGGATGGAAAATTAATTTGCTGCATATTTGTGAGAAATGCATCTTGAAAAGAATTGAAATGGAAAAAAAAACAACAAAAAACAACAACAGATGATCTACCTATTGGTACATGGATAACCAGGCTGACATTTCCCTATGGATGTTTCACAGTTGGAAGTTTTGACCTCTGTCAGGAGATGCACATCCTCTATACACTTCGGGTCACTTATAATTCCTCAGGCAGAGAAAGAGTCCAGGTGTCTAAAAATCTCAAGAGAGAACTCACAAAGAGTGCTTGAGGGACATCAGGACCTGCTGTTTCATGTTATAGCCAACTTCTATGTAATGTAGCCCCCAGCCTTTCAGTGACCGCACAGCTGTTACTTGCACAATGGCTTTGTTTAAGACTTCCATGTGCTAAATAACTTCCATGTGCTAAATAAAAGCTAAACTGAAATCTGCATATCAACATGAAACATATTTTGTAGACTGGGTTCTCTGCTTTTCTCTCAGTGCTTTATGAATTCTGAATGTATTTCTTTAATCCTGACCAAATTACTGCCCTGGTGGACTGAGTCAGATGTTCAATATTGTTATTATTCATGTCTCAAGGGCATGAGTCCTGCTTCCATTTCATAGTGGTGAGATAAGCAACTTGCAACAAATATTCACACTGCCTAAAGAATTAGATAAATTGTTGAAGAATATAGGTAAGTACAAAAAGCAAATAATTATTTCTGTAACATTGATTTTATTGAGATATTATTGAGTTTTTTCCATTCATCTTGGGATTTTAAGTAAGGTGAAAGGCTTTCCTACTCTTAAAACCATAAGCAAGGGAAAGAGATCCTTATTTCTTTTTTTCTTTTGTACACAGGAAAAGTCTGATGCCTTTGTTGCTGATGCTGTTTTGGGTTTTGCTCTGATTTTTCTTAGCAGCATCTTCCCTGAGCACTGATGTGACATAATTTACATCAGTGTTCATTTTTTGAGATCTTGCATATCTGTAAACACCATGCTTTCCCCCCTTCCCCACTGACTGATGATAAATGAACTAGATGCTGAATCCTTATTTATTTTGGCGTACCTGATGGTGGGTTACACTTTTGGAACTGTGCAAATATAGGCTTGTTTTCTGCCCTAAAGATCATCCTTTTTCTTATGGTAAATACAAGAAAGAGATGACAGAAAAAGCAGGATAACCATCCTTCTACAGTTCTTTTTTTTGGGGTGGTCACTGAGGTCAGATAGCAGGGAATAATGCTGGGGAAAACTTGGTGGAAGGATGGTGTTGCCTTTAGTGTCCCTTCCACATGGAGTCAGCCACCTAATGTGGAAACTCCAATCAGTTCTCGTTTCCCATCTAGCAAAAAAGCCAGGCACCTCTGAGCAGTGAACCACAACAGCAGAAAACCTTTATCTTCTTTTCAGTCAGGTAGCTTCAGAGGTCCTTCAGCCATCTCTACAGAAGGATGCTGGAAGGCCTGCTCTTCTGGGAGCATCCTGTCCCTCGAGGCATGCATTTGGCCTTCTCCCTTTCACCTGGATTGCAAACATGCCTAAATCCACCAGCAGGGAAGCAAGCCTCTGAGCTGATCCCAATGCCTGGGTATAATTTTCTTAAAGATAGGCCAGCTGCTCTTCCAGGACTTTAAAAGATCCACATGTTACATTGGGCACTGAATTGGGTGGCAAGGAGACAATTTCTGCCCTGCAGAAAGGTGCTTGACACTAACTCAGTTTCACAGTTGTGTGTCTTAACTGACTTGCATGAAGTTATTTCTGATCTGCACTGTTACAGGGGAACAATTTCTTTTAGCAGAATGGTTATCTTATTAATTTGTTCTACTTCTGGAATTGCAGGTTGTCCTGAGAGAAATTCTTTTGTAAGTCAATATCACATTATTTTCAATACCCCTCTAGAAGTCCCAAACCTATACTCATCCTGCAAAAAATTAACACCTGTAAGTAATTCATTGTACATGAGTGCTTTCCTTGAATTCACTTACATTTGAAAAAAAAAAAAAATCATTGATTGCAGAAGAGTTTGCTGGACTCAGTCTTTTATTCTGTATGTTAGATACCTTCTCACACAGAATCACAGAATTGTGAGGCTGGAAGGCACCTCTGGATGACGTCTTGTCCAATCCCATGCTCAAGCAGGGTCACTAGAGCAGGTTGCTCAGGGCCATGTCCATTATGGTTTTGAATATCTCCAAGGATGGAGACTCCACAACCTCTCTGGGCAACTTGTGCCAGTGTTCAACAATACAGTAAAAAGATTTTGCTTATGATTAAGTGGAATTTCCTGCATTTAAATTTGTGCCTGTTGCCTCTTGCCCACTCCGCTCTTTGGAGTCGTCCTGGAATAGTGACAGGCATCTGTTTCATTTATAACATTCTATGAAGTCATAAATGCAGGATTATACAGGCAATAACTCAAAAATTTTTGTGCTTTAGGAGGTACTAAACACATTTTGCCTATGTAATATCTGCAGCTGAAGGCCATGGTGTTTATTGAGCTAGGACTGATTTTACTGACTTAACAGGAAGTACCACTAAGGTGTGATTATTTATTTCCCAGCACTTCAGTCCCTCTTTGTCTCTCTCTCAAGTTCACAGAATTACAACACTTTAAAGCTTCCTCTTAGTATGACAACGTTTTCAATGTAATTGTATTTAAACTGCTTATGATTCAAAAATTGCATTATAAAGACAGAATGGGAGAGTGTGCTATTGAGAAGAGGCTCACCCCAACAGTTAAAACAGTGGGTTCCGGTTTTAATTTTGTAGGCAGTTTGTACTGTCTTTTAGCAGTAAATGCCAAGATGGTAAATTACTACCTTTAAAAGCTTATCTTGAGATTCATGTCTTTGTGGCAGAGATCTTCGTATTCAGTGTTTGTGAGGTGTAGTAGTGTCCATAGGGCTTTATGCACAGCTGTGCTGTGAAGATTAGCCAATGGAGGAAAAGAAGCACTTAGGGATTTAAACAGAAGAGACAAAAATCTTGAATATATGGATTACACCAAGTATTAGTATTTTTATAGTAAGAAGCATATTAGAATAAAACAGTGTAAATTTCATTTTAGAATACTTCATTTATGAACTTTTCTTTTGAAATTCAGAGCTTTCCCTGGAAAATTATAAGAAAATATTTTGTTTTCTTGTTATGGGAAGATTCTAAAAGGGAAGAAACCTCTTTAGCTGTACTGGCACTTGCACATGGTAGAAGTGTACTTATGTTGGTGATCTTACTCCTTGCGTAGATTGTTTAAAGAGGAACAGGTTTGATGGATTTTTTCCTGTTTTACTAAAAATGATCCTGTTACATATTACTTTTCATGAGGTTGTATCTTCTCATTCTCTACCCTTTATCTTTCCAAAGCAAGAACCATGTTTACTTTTGAAGTAGTGTGGCTGATGCTTGCTGAGGATGACTATTAAGGAATCAGCTGGAGCACAGATACAGATTATAGGCAGTAATCATTACATTTGTGCCAGTATAATTTTTGGTACGGTTGTTTCATTTTGATAGCAGATGTTCCAAAGGCTTCCTTGCTGAACAGCAAAATGGTAAATAGTGAGTGACAATGAAGAAAGGAAAAAAAAATATTTCTAAATGACGACACCTTTATTACAAATGTAACAACAAACTGGTTGAATGAGCAGCACCTTCCCCAATGAATAGTTTTCAAAATAAAAAAATGCACCAAGTTAAATCAACCAAGTTTACTTTGATTTATGTGATTTTATAATTGTGAGAAATCTGATCTGTCAGGGATCTGTGAATATCCTTCTAAGCTGTGAATCTTGTGAATTTGAGGATGAGTCCTCTTCCCATTATTTGTGCCACAGTTGGCTGTTTCGCCTATTTTCAAGAAGGAATCAATTTTGTTAATAAGCAATGCTCGCTAATAAAGAAGCTGGTACTGACTTTACAGATACCTGGACAGGCTGGAGTCACACATGGAACATTTTTCACCTTTTCCTTCATTTAACTGCAATGTAGAAACAAGTGGGAACATGATAGTGAGGGAATATCTTTCCTTTAACTGAAATACATATATGAATTTATAGCTTGGGATAGACAAATTGTGGCAAGTAACTCTGGGTGTTAGTCATTCTTAGTTGCAAATGTCCTTCAGTGTTGTAGTCTCCACTTATTAGCACTGAGATCAGCTTTTAAAAAAGCAATTAACAGCAATGGTAATTTTTATTGATAATACATATTAACAAATGCTTCTATCATACATTAAAATGTTAACCAATGTTATGTAAGTCAAGTAGAAATTTGAATGCTGAAAGTTGTTTCCATTACCAGAAGAAAGTGAGGATAAATCAGGTAGCACTGACGGAACCTTCTTTCTTTACAGTAGTTGAACAAAATCCTTATTCCTTGGATGTGACAGAAATCAAGAATCAAGAAGCAGTCTTCTCTCACAGATAACCACTCTCCCTTTTCCCTTTTCTTAATGTCCTGGTGCTTGTCTAGGTTATGTCTAGTCTCTGCCACCACTGCATCCCTCAGCATTTTGGTCCCTCTGCTGACTCACCTCAAAACCTTCACAAAATTAAATGTTCTTCTAGCCCTAAAGTACTGTGCTGTGGGAAAATACTATAAATTCTGGAATCTCTGCTGTGCTGCATCCCCTCCAGAATGCTCTAGGATGCAGTGAAAAATACTTTTTTCTTTCCAAAACTCATTGAAAAAATCATGTCAGTCTTTCTCTTATTTTAGTGCCTAAGAATTTATTTTGCTTCCTGAAAAATACAGTAAGAGAGACACTGCTAAAAGAGGTTCAGTGCAGGAAAAAGCATACTGTGATTCAGTAAAATGAAAAGCTATATGAACAGGAGAGAGGAATGTCACTTTTAAGCATGCTTTTCTTCTATCCTTCCTTTGCATTTTCCTACCAACCATTTTCAGAAGGCACATATTGTGCTAGGTGGTCATAAGAAGCTAATAGGTCAGTCAAGTGAGGCAGTGCCAAATTGCAATGTGTATTAGGTGTGAACTCAAGAAACTCAGGTTTCATGTGCTTAAAAGGGGAACCAAAATGCTTACTAAAAGTAGAATGGAAGTGAAATAATTTTAGGGGCAAATCAGGAAAATGGTCCATTTCTTAATGAGTAGGATGAGCGTTTCCAATATAGTTTTGGCACAATAAATTCTGATCCACATTTCTGTGTCCATAATGTTCCAATCAGTTGTTAAAATGGGAAAACAATCAAATTACACTGTATCAGAAAACTGATAAGTAATTAGAATTTTCTTGAAGTGGAGCAGATGACGATACATAAAATTTCTCACTCATTATGTGAACATAATATATATTATAATATCTATTATAATATATATATTATATTGGAGCAGCAAGATCAAACCAGACATACCCAACATGTGAATCATTTGTATGAAACAACTTTGAAATCCTTGTCTTACGTGATAGAAGCATCATGCTAGTAACAATTCCAGTCTGCAGTTGCTGTAAGCTGTGTGAGTTTTATTTCAAGTTTTAGTTACCAAAGAGGTACATAATTGGTATCTTGAGGACACTGGAAGGCTTTATCAATAAAATGTATTAAGCAGTAATTTTTTTCCACTGAGAAAAATAAATGACAAAAACTTGTTTCTGTAGCCTTTTAACTCTATTATCACCTCTATTTGTCAGATGCTACGGCTGCAGAAAAAGAGTATCTTTTTTTTTTGTTTGCTTCATTTTTGTCCCATGTTTGTTACTTAAAATGCCGTTCTTCATCTTTTAATATTTGCAAAGCAATTTGAAAATGACAAGGACCGTTAAGTGCATCATAGTTAGGCAAGTATTGTGAAGAAAATTTAGTTAGGTTTCTGACTTCCATTTCTTCCAGCCAAAAGTTTAAGTTGGTGTTCAGCCTTCCCTTGACCTTCATGCATTTAGCATTAATGGTGAAAAAATAAGTGGGTTTCTCGTTTTTTTCAGTTATTTCTCCCAACTGATGTCTTGTGACAGGATGGGTCAGTATTGAACTACTATATCAGAGGAGCCTGGATAGTAGAGTTGTTCATTGGACTGCTAACCCAAAAGTGGAATGTTTTTATTCCCACCTTTGCCACTAATTTATGCCATGTTCTTAGCCAGGTCAGTTGACCCAGGTCAGTGCCCAACCTTTTTTAAATCTGAGAAGTGGTCACTGATGATGTTCTTCTGTTAAGAAATGCTGATCTAGGAGAGATGTTCTGTAAAACCTTTCAATTTATTGTTGTGTGCATGGATTTAGTGTAACATACCGTTTCCCCTTTTTATCCACCTTGTGACTAGTAATATTATTAAGAAAGAAAACAGCTGGGAGCATTTTTCCAACTGGGTACCCTGGAAAATTTGCTTCAGGGAGCTTTTCATCTTGAAAGCTTTTTTGCATTTATTGCTCAAATTTGCTGATTCTCATTAGACATTAAAATGCAGTGTTTTGTTTTGGTTTAAAATTTTTTTTTAGTACTTTCTGCCTCTCTCTATACTGCGAAAACAGCAGGGAGCAAGCCAATTTCTGTAGAACCAACCAACCAACCAGCTGGGTGCATCATTTCCCTATTCTGATGTTACTTACCACAGTGGTGCATAGGATGAGATCCAGTTCAATGTCTAGATTCAGATCTGTAATGTTAGATGTTAGTTTAGAATGTTCATATAAAGATAGATCTCTGTTATATAGTTAGAAAAGATCTCTAAATTCTTGTTATAGTCAATACAGATCTAGTTAACACAGGTCAGCAAACTTTGGAAAGCTCTTCAGGCCATTCTAGTGCAGACACCCACCACCCTATCAACTAATTTGCTCTCTAGACTCCACTGGTGAGGAGCTTCCAAGAAAGGCATCAGGTCCTATCTGAGGTTCTTTGGGGATGCAGATTATCTGCAAATAATTGGGTTGACAGATGTGACTCAGCATTTCAGAAGACCTTCAGCCACCTGAGACAGTAGTGTTAGGCCAGGTGGGTTATTCCACAACAGAACTCCAGTGTCTTACTCCTTCTCTAACTCTCCAGTTCTTCCATTTGTTTGATCCACATGAGGGATAAACGTTGTGTCCTGGTTTCAGCTGGGATAAAGTTAATTTTCTTCCCAGTAGCTGGTATAGTACTGCATTTTGGATTTAGAATGAGAAGAATGCTGATTAACACACTGATGTTTTAGTTGTTGCTAAGTACTGCTTATGCTAGTCAAGGACTTTTCAGCTTCCCATGCTCTGCCAGGTGCACAAGAAGCTGTGAGGGGGCACAGCCAGGACAGCTGTCCCAAACTGTCCAAAGGGCTATTCCATACCATATGGTGTCATGCTTAGGATATAAACTGGGGGGAGCTGGCTGGGGGACAGCGATCACTGCTCGGGGACTGGCTGGGCATCGCTCAGCAGGTGATGAGCGGTTGCATCACTTGTTTTTCCTGGTTTTGTTCCTCTCTCTCTCGTTGTTTTCCTTTTCATTACAATTGTTGTTGTTGTTGTTGTTGTTGTTGTTATTATATTTTATTTCATTTATTAAACTGTTTTTATCTCAACCCATGAGTTTTCTTATTTTTGCTCTTCAGATGCTCTCCCCCATCCCACGGGGAGGGGGAGCAAGCGGCTGTGTGGTGCTTCCTTGCCGACTGCGGCTGAACAACAGTCCTTTTGACACCCAGTGTGGGGCTCAAAGGGTTTGAGATAATAACAGGTTAACCAGAGCTTATTGAGGAATTTGAATCTGTTAATAGTTGCAGGTCATAATATTGATTCATCTGTTCTTGATCTTAGTTTATCTGATCTGCACCATGCTCTTTTTTTTGCTGTACATATTAAAGATCGGTGTTGGTTTTTGCTGTTTGCTGTGCTCTGCAGTGATTAGTGATATTTTGCCTGGGTGATTTGTTACTAAAACACTAGCTTGGAGCTTAATCTGGTATTTGAGCTTTGTACTGAAGCCATTACTGTACTTTAGGTACCACCTCGTGGAGACAATTGGTAATTATACTTCTTCCTCTGAGAGGTTTATTAAGGAGGAAATACAGAATGGCACCTTCGCCACCTTCTATGATGTTTCCTCCTTCATTACAGTAACTTTTCAGTATCTTGAACATCCTTGGATAGTTAAGATACTTCTATTGGTATTTCTTGGGAATATTGTTTTGGTTTTGTCTAAGGTTAATAAGCAATTTATGAATATCATCCAGAGATCTGCCCCAAGGCTAGATAGTTATGAGTGGCAGGGTGTGTGGGATAGTATGGTCAAATGCCTAGGACAGTGAGCACCTCCAGTGTTTTGGAACCTCACCCCTGAACAAGTGAAGAATCCTGAAAAATTAATAGAATATTTGGAAAAAGTATGCTGTCACCCTGGCAATTCCAGAGAGACACAAATCACTGCAATGTGCTGGGGCCTAGCCCTTGCCTACCAAGCCCTGTTCAACACTATTCAGTACCTCAAGCAGAAGAGAAGGTCTCCAAATCTGATGACAAAATGACTGGCACTGTGGCTACTCCAACCATGGCGACAGGCACTGCCGCTGAACTAGGGAACCAACCCGTGCTGGTATCAGTCACTCCTGTACACCAGAAGAAATCTTGGAAACAAAAGTCAGCTCATTTAGAAAAGGATGATGGAAAAGCAGGGCCATCACAAGGAGAAAAGGAGGAAGAGGAAGAACTCGTAAATGAGATGGAAACCACCTTATCCCTATCCTTGAGTGAGCTGCGAGATACACAAAAAGATCTCAGCCATCATCCAGGTGAGCACATTGTCACCTGGCTGTTCCAATGCTGGGATAACAGGGCCAGCAGCCTGGAATTAGAGTGTAGGGAAGCCAAACAGCTGGGATCCCTTTCTAGGGAAGGGGGCATTGATCAAACAATTGGAAAAGGGGCACAAGCCTCTGGATGCGACTACTGTCAGGTAGGAAGGAAAGGTATCCCTTCAAGGAAGATGTTATATATTACCCAAGCAAGTGGACAGCCATGGAGAGAGGTATCCAGTGCCTGAGGGACTTAGCCGTACTGGAGGTGATTTATGGTGACCTGCACAATGAGCAGTTGTCTGAAGATCCAGATGAAGTCTGGTGCACATGACCCATGTGGTGGAAGTTGGTATGGAGCACACCAGCATCGTATGCCAACTCTTCAATACTGACCTGGAAAGATGAAGAGGTGCCAACAGTGGATGAATTGGCTGGCCAACCCCAGGAATATGAAGAAATGGTCTCTTCCTCCCTTGTCTTGGCTGTGGAGAAACTGTCCGGGGGGGTCCAGCAACTCAAAGAGAATAGGTCCTAGTGTCCACCTGTATGGACCAGTATCTCAGCTATTAGGAGTCAACGTCCTTCTGCTCAAGAGAGACAATATAGAGGGTACACACCATGGGGCACCCTATGGTTTTACCTGCGTGACCATGGAGAGTATATCAGGAAGTGGGATGGAAAATCTACCTCTACCCTAGAGATAGATGAGATGGAAAACCTACCTTGACCTCATGTATCCTAGAGAACATGGGTACTTGAGTTGCAAGCAAAACCAATCACACAAGGGGCTTCTTCCAGGAAAACTGGTGCTCGTTTCAAGTGAGCAGTTCCCCAGACAGAGTAGAAGGGCTGTCTTACTCCCGTTTTTAATGAAGGAACTCCTGACTCATGTTTGCAAGAAGTGAGTAACGAATACTATGACCAGGACTAGAGAGGCCTTGCCTCCAGCCAGGTGGAGGAAAGGGGCAGCTGGGTTTACTGGACTGTGTGGATCCAGTGGCCTGGCACATCAAACCCACAGGAGTATAAGGCTCTAGTGGACACCGGTGCACAGTGTACCCTAATGACATCAAGCTATACAGGGACAGAACCCGTCTGTATTTCTGGAGTGACAGGGGGATCTCAACAGCTAACTGTATTGGAGGCCGAAGTGAGCCCAACTGGGAATGAGTGGCAAAAGCACCCTGTTGTGACTGGCCCAGATGCTCCGTGCATCTATGGGATGGCCCATAGACTAAGGGAATGATTATGTGTGTGTAGTTCCTGGGGAACTACAGGCCTGTCAGCCTGACCTCGGTGCCGGCAAAGATTATGGAGAGGTTCATATTGAGTGAACTCAACAGGCAAGTGCAGGTCACCCAGGGGATCAGGCCCATCCAGCATGGGTTCATGAAGGGCAGGTCCTGCTTGACCAACCTGATCTCCTTCTATGACCAGGTGACCAGCCTGGTAGATGATAGAAAGGTTGTGGATGTTGTTTACCTAGACTTTAGCAAAGCCTTTGACACCGTCTACCATAATATTCTCCTAGGGAAGCTGGCAGCTCATGGCTTGGATGGGCGTAGTCTTCGCTGGGTAAAAAACTGGTTGGGTGGCTGAGCCCAGAGAGTAGTGATAAATGGAGTTAAGTCCAGTTGGTGGCCGGTCACGAGCGGTGTTCCCCAGGGCTCAGTTTTGGGGCCAGCCTTGTTTAATATCTTTATCGATGATCTGGATGAGGGGATTGAGTGCACCCTCAGTAAGTTTGCAGATGACACCAAGCTGGGTGGGAGTATCGATCTGCTGGAGGGTAGGATGTCCCTGCAGAGGGACCTGGACACGCTGGACTGATGGGCCCAGGCCAACTGTATGAGGTTCAACAAGGCCAAGTGCCAGGTCCTGCACTTGGGTCACAACAACCCCATGCAGCGCTACAGGCTTGGGGAAGAGTGGCTGGAAAGCTGCCTGGCCGAAAAGGACCTGGGGGTGTTGGTCGACATCCGGCTGAACGTGAGCCAGCAGTGTGCCCAGGTGGCCAAGAAGGCCAACAGCATCCTGGCTTGTATCAGGAATAGTGTGGCCAGCAGGAGCAGGGAGGTGATTGTCCCCCTGTACTCGGCACTGGTGAGGCCGCACCTGGAATACTGTGTCCAGTTTTGGGCCCCTCACTACAAGAAAGACCTTGAGGTGCTGGAGTGTGTTCAGAGAAGGTCAGCGAAGCTGGTGAAGGGTCTGGAGCACAGGGCTTATGAGGAGCGGCTGAGGGAACTGGGGTTGTTTAGCCTGGAGAAGAGGAGGCTGAGGGGAGACCTTATTGCTCTCTACAACTCCCTGAAAGGAGGTTGTAGTGAGGTGGGTGTTGGTCTCTTCTCCCAAGTAACCAGCAACAGGACAAGAGGAAATGGGCTCAAGCTGCGCCAGTGGAGGTTTAGGTTGGAAATTAGGAAAAATGTCTTTACCGAAAGGGTGGTCAACCCTTGGAAGAGGCTGCCCAGAGAGGTGGTGGAGTCACCATCCCTGGAAGTGTTCAAAAAACAGGTAGATGTGGCACTTTGGGACATGGTTTAGTGTAGTCTACCCTTGATTGTTTTAGTGTGGACTTGGTAGTGTAGGTTAATGGTTGGACTGGATGATCTTAAAGGTCTTTTCCAACCTAAACAATTCTATGATTCTATGATTCTATATCAAAAGACATGGAAAGTGGTGGTGATTAGTTGGGATGTATTGGAAAAGGTACGACCTGTGCATGGCATAGATATTATAGAATAAGGGGTGGTTGCTGTCCTGGTTTTAGCTGGGATGGAGTTAATTTTCTTCCTAGTGGCTGGCATAGTGCTGTGTTTCGGATTTAGTAGGAGAATAATGTTGATAACACACTGATGTTTTAGTTGTTGCTCAGTACTGCTTATGCTAGTCAAGGACTTTCCAGCTCCCCATGCTCTGCCAGGTGTACAAGAAGCTGTGAGGGGGCACAGCCAGGACAGCTGACCCAAACTGGCCAAAGGGCTATTCCATACCATATGGTGTCATGCTCAGTATAGAAACTGGGGGGGGTTGGCTGGGGGGGCAGCGATCACTGCTCGGGGACTGGCTGGGCATTGGTCAGCGAGTGGTTAGCAGTTGCATCACTTGTTTTTCCTGGTTTCATTCCTCTCTCTCTCTCTCTCTCGTTGTTTTCCTTGTCATTACAATTAATTTATCATTATTATTACTATATTAATTTTATTTTATGTTATGTTATTTTATTTCCGTTATTTAACTGCTCTTATCTCAACTCATGAGTTATCTTACTTTCACTCTTCAGATCCTCTCCCCCATCCCACAGGGTGGGGAGGAAGGTGAGCGAGCGGCTGTGTGGTGCTTAGCTGCTGGCTGGGGCTAAGCCACAACAACATGATAGTTCTGTAGGCCTGAACGGGTTTTGCTATCCTACAAAAGTTATTGCTGGGAACTGTGACCTGCGAACATGATGATACAAATCAGCCTCTTCAAAGATAAATATTATCTCAACAGAAAAGATGCAGCGTAAGAAAATGTGTGTTAATGCAGCAGTCTGTACATATTGTCTTACCTAGAACTGTTGTTAGTTAATCCAGAGCTCTTTGTTTCCCTTATCACCCACAGATGTTACAGGTTGGTGTCTCTCCTGTCAGTGCCAAACAGCCAGCCTTGTGTGGTTCAGACTTCTGTGGAACTGACACTTGCACAGTTCTTCTTAGTATCAGTTGACCAAGGGTTATCAGAAAAGTTTGTCATCATTCTGCGGGGGATTAATTTCTTGTCACCTCCATGTAGCAAAGAACATAAAAACACCCAAGCAAAGTGGCAGCATATGTTCTATCCATATTACGGGTAACTTTCATGTCTTTCACCACAATGTGTTGGAAACTTACAACTTTTGCAGATATGGGACACAATTCATTTCTCCTCTTCTGCATCCTAGAACACATAAACATTTTCTAAACACAGTTGTAAATATGCTAGACGAAAAAAAAAGGTAACCAAGGTAACATTAGCTATCTGTTCCAAATGTCTTGCTGTTTTATTGTTCCATATAGAATATTAAAAAAAGATGTAAAGCTGAGTGCTTTGATGAACAAATTGGCTGCTGCCCAATAAGCTAGTGATTATGATATTCTCTGTGTGTACATGTAGCATTTTTCCCTGGAGTGTCCTCCAGTCTATACAGAAGCAGGATGCCTATAAATTTCCTTATTCTGCCTATTCATGAAACAAACCAGAAATCAATAATGGGAAAATAAATGGTCATATGCTTATCTGTGATTCATAATATGGAGCAATATGATGTTAGCACCATCCTTCTTAGAAAATGTCAGTAAGCCAAATTATGAGCAAACAGATATAAACAAACCATATGGGCCAGATCCTGAAGTCTCGGGCAGGAAGAGAGCAGCTGTGCCTTAGTTCTTGGACTTTTGTGCAGAACAGTTGCAGGCAATGATTCCCTCTGCCTACCTGATCTGGCCTATAAAGGATGAAGCACTGCTTAGCTTCAGAGCTCTGAACCAATGCTTCCGCTCTGAATCTAGAGGCGCTTCGGTCAATAGGGAGCGGTCCCCATTGGGAAATGTCTTGCAACACGTCTTCAGACCCGTATCTTTTCCCTTCTTTGCATTGTCTGTGCTGTGTCTGAATTTGACATAGAGATGTAAGGTGATTGACAGAAAATGTTTAGAGGTGAAAGTGTTAGTGTAAAAAGTCTGAGAGCCATTGGTGTACACAACACAGCATTGTTCATTCACACAACTGGCGATGGTTTCCCATTTAAAAAAAAAAAAATGTTCTAAAATCTGCTTCAGCTTTTTCTGTACATCAGCCAAAACGATTGGCCAGCTGCACATGAGGAATAAACCCAGAATAAAATCAGAACATTGGTGATTTCAGTTCAGTCACAATATAAATGCTGTTATGCAGATGGATCCCTATTTTTTACTTTCTTATAGTCTTTTATTGTTATCCTGAAATATGTGAGTCTGTTATTCACAGACTAGCACCTTTTATTTATACAGCTTTAACTTGGATTCCAAAATGTGTTTATTATTCCATATATTTAAGGAATATGTTTTTGTTTCTCTGCAATAGCTTTTATGAATACATATGCAAAAGCTTTCCTAAAGTCCTAAAGTTAGTGTAATTATGTATTGTTTTCTCTTTGAGTGGACCCTGTTTATCTGTACTTACACATAATCTTATTCATAGCTGCTCTCACTTTTGCCCTTCCCTCCAAGAGGTTTGGGAGTGCTTGGAGTTAGCAACAAATCTTGTGTTCATTTCATTAGGAAGTAAAGTACATAAGCATATTTGACAAATCTGTTCCATTCATAAACTTTTGAAAAATCATGACCCAGATCAGGTTTCCCAAATGCTCAACTAGCTCCCTTACTGAAAAAGGACCCTTGATTTGGCAGTCGTAGTCCAAGTTTCATCAACCAAGAGAATACCCATAATACAAATCTTGTGAGCCAGGAATAGCACAGGGAGGTCGCAGCTTTATAAATTGTAAAGACAAGAGCAAAACTCTACCTTTAGTAGGAAGATATATACCAAATACATGAAAAAAAATCACGGGGCATCAGTAAGGCAGAAAAAGGTCTGAAGGTTATAATGCATCATGAATTCAGTATAAATTAACAGTGTGATGTGGTTTCAAAGGAGACAAATCTAACTCTTTGCTAAATTAACAGAGACACTTTATAAGGAGGCTATTATTTCATCTGCATTCGCTGCTATTAAGATCTGAGCTAGAATTTTGTGTCCCTCTCTTGAGCACATCTGCTTTAAGAAAGGTATGGACCAGTGAGAGATAGTGCAGTTATGAATAACAAGAATGGCCTATGAAAAAAGATTAAAATAATTAGGCTTGATTGCTCAAAAATAGAGAAGATTGTAGGGAGGCATAAGATCTGTCATCCAATATGTAGAAGAACATCTTGGAGAAATTCAATGTGTTGCTAGAGGAAAGGGTAATAGGGGACCCAGTACATTTTCTGATTTAACTATTAGGAAAAAATTTCATCTGGCTACAAAGATATTGAAATAGTGGGAAATAGAGTTTGGAAGACTATCAAATTTCCTTACCTAAATCTGTTAGCAATGTTTTTTAAAGATACATATATTTAAAACTACATAAGGGGTTGGACTAGGCTCAAAGAGTTTTGTATCCTGCCTTATAGTGTAGTTCAGTGATAGAAAGTGCTGTTTCTGGGAAGCATGATTTGAAATTTAAAGATCTATGGAAAGCTCTGAGTTGACAACAGTGGCCAGGTTATAAGTTTGAATTGGAGCTAGGATGCTGGTATCTTCAGAATTATTAAAAGGGTGTTAACAGGGAGAGTTTGTGGCAGAGAGGGAAAATTAAATTATGGGTGTGACCAACTGGAGGCAATGGCTGAATATCCTCAACATTATGATGTGAAAGAGAAAGTCCACGGTCTTTAGAATAAAGATAGTAGGAATAGAAAAATCAGTGCAAAATGTTAAATGCAGGGGTTTAAGAACTGCTGTAAACCACTTCACTGGTAAAGGTTATGAGTAGATCCACTAGAGTTTACACACTTATCTGCTGATTTTGAGCCAAAACATGAGAAGACCTAAGCAATAAACAACGTAGCATTATAATGCATTTTAGCTGATAATGCTATGAATATATCTGATAAATGCACTGAAATCACATTTAAATTGCAATGATAAATTTAACAAATTATTTGAAATAAACAAGAAAACCATCACAGTTTCAGAATATGAACAACGAGTCTGCAATATAATCAAGTATCTTGATTGAGACAGTAATAGAAACCCAACTCTTCTCTTTGTTCATAGCTCCCCTGACATCTTACATACTGTAGAATTAAAGAAAAACTGGAACAGATTTATGCAGGTGTGGAAAATAGTGCAACTGGCATTCAGAGCTTCATCACTTTCTTCTTTAAAATGGAGTAAGAAAACCTCAGACCTTAGTAACTTCTGAATGTTTGGGCAATTTCAGATCTGACAAAGCCACGGAGGTCTCAAAAGCATTAAGAGGGGGCTTCATATTCTAGAAACCAAAAAATCTTTGTAAAAGCTAGAACTTCAAGAAGAGCTGCTCTGAGCTCACATTTTCTTAGCCACAAAGGCAAATTGGCCTCATGCCATTGTAATTCAAGAAATATATACAAGAATTTTAATATTATGCTTAATTAGTATTTCCTGTTGTAGCTAAGAAAATAATAATCTATATGTTGGTGTGTGTATATATATACATATGTAAGTAGGTATATGTGTGTATTTATATGTATTTGTATGTCTATACATAGATTTATTGATTTGGTATACACAATGAGATGTTTATTTTTTTCGTTTTTATTATTGATAGAATGTGGAAAAAATCAGCATATATTATGGTCTTCTCTTTCCCTGACTCTTTATATGCAGTAACACATGTTCTGCCATAGTACTTCTAGGTAATGCTCATATATATGGAAAACATGAGGAACAGTGCTGATTTCCAAGAATTTTGCTTGTGTTCTAAGCACAAGAAAAGGGGGTGCTTGAGCAGGATATGCTTTTAATTTTGTTGATACGGATTTAGGCAGAAGTAAATTTATTACACAGGTTCCAGAGGAGGTCACAAGTGACTTTTCCTTTCTTCCATTTACCTCTGTCATATATATATATATATATATCTCTATCTACTTATGCAACCCTTTCTTACTAGTTTTTAATATGTTTACTTCAGTGTGTATGATATTTGTATGCCGTTAAACTGGAGCAGTAGCTGTAGAAAAGAACATCTGACCCTCTTCAGAAGCAGTATTTTTCTCAAAATTGTATGTAATATCCAATAATAATTTGTCTAGTGAAAGACTAAGTAAGCACCGATTAGGAGCTGTGTATATTTTAGATTAATTATGTCTTGTGGGCAGTGTAGCATATGCTTCAGTATACAGAAGGCTAAATTTAAGGATCCGGAAATTGCCTCTTAAGAGCAAATCACAGTCACAGCAACAAAGCGATCTTAATCCCATCTGCTGTCAGGAAAGAGCCGAACATAAGCCAACCAAAAATTTAGAGTTCTCCCTGATGACTTACCACCATAATTTCTTGCTTTATTATATTACAATTGCCAGCTGTAACCAAGTGGTTTGTAGGCAGTGTAACCATAGATACTACTGAGTTTCTTCAACCTTGGTTAGCTTTTCAAGTTAATAAGATTATCTGATAGTGAGTGTTGTTGGATTTTTATTTCTTTTACTTCACTGTTCTCTTTTACCTTCTTTTTTTTATTTAATATGGAAAAAGATATATAAAAAGCTATTCCAGTCATCTGCAGTCTAACAGCTATTTTGTTTAATTTATCCAATTTTCTCCTTCTGTTTTTCCATGCAGAAGAAAGTACTCCTCCCTGAAAAATTCCCATGGGAACATTGAACTTCGTGTCTACATCCATTTTGGTAGAAACATTACAGGCAAAAAATATTGAATAGCTAACCGGTAGCTTATAAATATACGAACAAATCAATAGAAAGTCTCTTGTATCATTACAGGAAATGAAAGCTGTTTCCTTATTCCTTCAGTTAAGGATTAGCATTTATGCATGTTTAATGGCAATCTTTATTTTAAAATAAAGTAGGGAGTTCTTATAAAAACAATCGCCATCGTTCCCTTCTCCCCAAGTTAGCCATGTTTACCTCTCTCCAAAACCTGTGGTTGTGACATGGTTGATTTCATCAGAAGTAATGCTTGTTGCATTCCTGAGGCATCTAGTATGAGACTTCAAAGGTTCATGCATATGTTTATTATACTGCCTGCAAAGGAATTAGAGAAGCCTGTGCTAATAGTGTGTTTATTCATAGCCTAGTTACGATTATTAAAGTGTGTCAACCAATTAGCCCCACCTTGGCTGAGAGACATCTGTGAAAGAATGGTTGAAGTCAGAGTTTGATGCATGCACTCAGTTCCTTGACTGAGTTCCGCAGCAGTGAAAGGTGATAGTGATGACCCTGGAAGGTTGTTCCTCACAAATGGGAAAGCGGGAGGAGAATGTGTGATGAACAGTATCAGTGGCCCTGCTCTGTAGCTTGAGATGTATAGCAAGCCGCACAGTAAATTCTCTTGTCAATCTTAAGGGCCAGTGCTAGTGCATAGGCCTCTGCTGGCATTTCAGTATTGCCTCTGATGTCATGTGAAGGGATGATTTAGACAGAAGTACACAGTACACAGTAGGGCTCAGCTTCAGTTGCATAAATAATCTACATTCAATGCATAAGGATAGAAGTCCGAACCTCTAACTTCTCTCTCGACCCAAGAAATACCTTTCTTTGAGTCCAGTCAGTGACATGTTTAGGAAGAGGTGGAGACTGCAGTCTGGGTCAGCCCATCTTTTCTTTCAAGACTGAAAATTTGTCAGCCCAAGGTTATTGCCCTTTGTGATAGTAGTGACCACCCATACTTGATCAGTTCAGAGCTTCCTGTCTCCCTCCACCCGCTCACAGATCCAGCATGGAGACCTGCTTCATCCTATGCATCCCTGGGAGATGACTGAGGTACTAAAAAAGGAGCAGTAAGTCTTTTTAAAAGTCTTCTAGCTGGATAGAATAAATGTTAGAGCAAATTTCCCTCCTATTTAATCCCAAAGGTTTAAATCTATTATCATTTCAGAACTGAAATAGAAGTCAAGAGAGCTATGCCTTGTAGCCCAGCAAATACTATTTTTGCCATAACCAGTAAAAAGCCATAGGTTTTGAACTCACGGGACAATGAAGGCCACAAGGTCATTTGTTTTAGCGGATGTCTAGTGGCCAGGTCACTGTTGTCTTGCCTTTGTGTGAGCTGAAGCTCTGTGAACAACGTGAATGATAAAGGTCTGGCAAACCTTGGTTGGCCTAGATGATCTAGATGATCTTCCAGCCTGCATGATCCTGTTATTCTGCGACAATGTCTTCCAAATCAACTAGTCATCAAGTGTCTGAAACATGTGAAACAAAATTCTCAAGTTGTTTGCCACTGACAGTGTAACCTATGCCTGCCCTCTTTCTCAGGGCTCTGAATGGATACTTCAAAATCAAATGTCTGTGCCCCAGGATCTAGGGAATGCAAAAAAAAAGTTCATTAGGAAAGAGACTTGCTAATCATGCCAGATGTGACTAGTCCTCTCTCATACAGTGTGTCCTATGACTTATGATTGCAGAACTTGAAGGTGCTTGCTGGGCTGCCTGCCTTTGCACATCCCAGAATCTGCCTGAACCTACATACAGAGTTTAGACATTCTCTTTGTCCCCGGGGCATCTTTTTTGGATTCCCTGATGGACACAGGCACTAGCTTTCTGAAGCTGTCATCAGGTGAATGGAAGAAAGCATTTATGGAGCCATTATCAGATTAAACATCCAGGGAAGGATCCCAGAGTTATGAAGGTGAAATAATGCCAACATTGGACAAGGCTTTTTGCTACTTGGCATTAGACCAATCGATCGTACTCAAAACAAATGTGCTTGGTTTCGAATTTGCTACTCCATGCTGTAACCACTAGAAAGAAAGGAACATTTCAAGACAGTGTTGATCTTATTAAGGTCTTGCTTTATTTAAGTAACAGAATACCTCTTCATAAATAATCCTGCTTTATAAGAGAGCCCAGTCACCAATTCTGCATGTGTTTCACTGAACTAACAGCTCCTTCTGGACCCAGAGCCCTGCATGCCACACAGAAGCCTTGTTGCAGTCCTCCACTGCTAAATCACCCTTTGTATGTACCCTGACATGAGGGCTCCTCCTGGCTATTGCAGCAATATTTCAGCTAACATATGGGCTTGCAAATGCTTTCTGGGTGCTACTACCCTGCAGACACAGATCAAATACCCAAGCAACAGGAACTGCTGTCCATGGCACACATTTTTGGCTAATCTATACTCTCTAAAAGTTTCCATAAAGAGAAGGAACTTATGTTAAATCAACCTGCATTTGCCAGGCATGTTTTAGTCTCCCTGTAAAGCAGAGGCATTCTTAATTTTCACACAGGTACTCCCTCTGGTCCCTCTTTCCCAGACTACCATGAAACACGAAGCCTTTCTAGAAAGCTACACGGCTTGATACCTGGTTTGTCACTGAGTGTCAAGTGTTATTGCTCTGTGTCTCTTTAATGATGTGTTCACTTACAATAATACTTCACAGGTAGTGGTAGTGGTTCTTACGAGCTCTGCATTATAATACTCAAGTGATATAACAGGATCTTACTGAATTTTACTTAAGTCGTCAAGTAATTTTATATGGGAAGATATGATAGAATTATAGAATCATTTAGGTTGGAAAAGACCCTTAAGATTATCGAGTCCAACCATTAACCTAACACATCAGTGTTCAATACTACTTTCTTCTTCTTGAACTTCAGTCAGTCTAACCCTTGGAACAGCACCAAAACCATGATGCTGATATTATTTGAAAACAGCCCATTTCTGAGTCTAGGTAGCAAATAGCATACATGGATTCTATTTATTTTATATATATGTGAGCCCATGTCGGAGAAGACAGCTTTAGATCACAGCGGGCATGAGTCTAGTTATAGTGTTATATGGAGTCTCTCATTTAAGTACTAGCAGACAGGAGCTATATGAAGTCTCTTTCTTTCAAGTACAGGAGCTTTTTCCAAGTTTGCAGCAGGGCATTTTAAGACTTGACACTAAAATATGTTATTTGGTTGTATCATGTCATGTGTCGTATCTCTATTGTTACAAGAATTGGTGAGCTTGTGGTGTGGCATAACAACTTTCTGGAAGGCAAATTTGTTTAATAAATGTCCTGTATGGTCTTTGAGGACACTACTTGGTACAAGAGTTATAATAACTCCTTTTGCTCTTCCTTCCTCTGTCCCATGCCTCTCCATTTTATTGTGTTGTAGAGTTCTGGTTATGGTCTATTAGAAGCTTAATTCCAGCTGCATTGTATGCTGAGGTACACACAAATTTAATTTCTGCAAGTCCTGTTTCCAGGGCAGAGTTCATTCCCTGTTTTTTCATATACTGCTGTCAGACAGATAACTATGGAAGGAGACCAGCTTCCTGGCCTCCTTCATATAATGGGATGGTGATCTGCATTTGGCAGGAAAAAAGCAAGCACTTTCCCTGTGCAGAGATAACCTCACAGCTGCCTGCCCTCTGAGCTTACATTGCTGAGAAGGAGTTTTCTTTTGCTTGGATTCTTTCTGGCTTAATCGATTGATCTTTGTCTGGATACAGTCCTGTTCAATTTAATGTTGAAAACTTGAATGCAAGAGTCAGGTAAATTTTCTATAACATTTCCTATGACCAGACTGTGAAAATCTAAGTAGAAAACCCTTTAGTCTATTGACATTCCAGGCAGCTGTGGCTCACAAGGGCTATTAGAGGCTTCCTCCTGCTAGTCTGAAAAGCCTTTACATAATGGGGTGGAAAACCACTTTGTGAAGGGGCACAAATATCTCTTCACAGAATTCTGAAAATAGCAACCTGCCTTCCTCATCTGTAGCACAGCAGGGGCAAGCTCAGCAATTACATTGATGACTAAAGTGCTGATAAAACAGCACTACTTGCCCTAAGGAATCTTGTAAATAAAGATCTACAAGGCTGTCCTCATCTTGTATGGGCTAGCCATGGCAATAGTCCCAGTTCTGCCAGCAGAATCGGGAGGTGTTTGGTCAATGCCTGTGCAGACTTGCACAGACACCCTTATGTCTGATAAGACTGAAACCCCAAGGTTCCCTATATTTACTATACAGACTATTTTCCTACGTTTTTATCCCTGACTTAGAAATTGCAGAACGTATGTACTTTGAAATGCTAACTGAGGCAAGAGCTGAATTACCATTGGCAAACCATCTTGGCCATAGGCTTTTATTTCAGTCACTTGAGTCATTCCTGGGTAGGTTTTCCAAGTCTCAGTAAATACACTGGATGCTGGTACATGCTCCTATTGCTGCCTACACTTTTGTCCATCTGTTATGATGGCACTATTCCTACTTAGGAGTTGGTCGAACCGTTACACTAGATTACAGGTGCCAAGTAAATGTGGGTTTAGGCAGTTACAAAAGCTCTTCTGCACACTATCTCTGCTCTAAGATAGAATTGCCACATTGATGCCACATGCTTCCTTACCTCATGACATCTGTTGATGCAGAAATGCCAAAAAAATACCTGTGTATATATACAATGGACCTCTCTGTTGCTTGTATATGTTGACAAATTGTATAGTCAGTGTTTAAGAGATGCTTCATGAGATCACATCCTTTTCCAAATACAGAATCCCCTTGCTGTTGTTTTTAAAGCAGTTTTACGACCTATTATGTCAGCCAGTAACTCCATTGGTACAAAAAAGCTTGTATTGATCCTAAGTCACCTAGGTTCAGTAGCTATATTAATTAAGCTATAGATACCTCAAGGAGCTTGATAACTGTCTTGTTACTACAGTTCATCAGCATGCAATTGTTTGCTTACAATTTCATCGCAGAACAGTGTTTTTGATGAAGCATACCATATTTCTCATATTTAATTTTCTTTTACTTGACCAATTTATTTAAACTAATTGCTTAGTAAAGGATTATGTTATTTTAGAATAAGGTCTAAAATGTGCTCAAACACATGATCAGGTATGAGTTGAATTGTAGCAGCTTGACAAACTGTTGGTCAGCTGAGCGGTGGTACCTGCCCATATTAAATGTCCACTGTTAAATGACTGCAAAGAAATCAGTATCACGTTTTAATGAGTTAGCTCATGTCATCTGAGCAGCATTAACTGATGATAAGACAACTTTAATTGTTACAAATGTGACGTAAAATATGAATGTACCACATGTTTTAAAATTCAGGCAGAAAGGAAATAAACATTTGATCAGGCGCTGTGGCTATATTGCAAGCTAAGCAAGTAACTTGATTGCTTATAACTGTATTATCAGCTGATGCTCATTTTGAATTTAAAATGCATTAGACTAAACATCAGTAGAAGTAGTGTAATCACAATAAAGTATTGTGTTTTAATTTGCAATGGAATGGGCTGAAAGTGCACATGCTGATAGTTACATGAGCTTATCTAATGAGTGCTTGTTTGTTAAGCACCATATCATGATTGTGTTCACTGATGTGTGTGAATCCCTTGTATATAAATATTTGTAGGAGTTTTCTTCTATAACTTACGATGTTTCTAACAAGTTTTTCACTACTTCTTAATAAACAGAAATTGAAAGGGAAATGTAACTACTTTTTAGACCAAAGAATAATCTGACCTGTGAGAGTGCATTTTAGATCTGCCACATATTTTCTGTCATCATTTGTAGGAGCATTACTGGCTTGTGTTTATTCTTATTTTAAATTATATTTTAAACTTTTAAATTCTTAGCATTATTATGATTTTATTTGCTATTAAAAAAGAGGTTGAAATCACAGGATGTACTACAGTGGATGCGTATTTTTTAATATGAAGTTCAATGAAGAAATGGAAGGAACTTAGGACATGGGATCAGCCTTTGAGTTTTTCTGTTCTCTTCTTGGGGCTCACTGTGGCTCTTGAGACTGGGTGGGATTCAGTTAAAGATTACTGTATCTAAATTTAGTTGCCTACAAGTAGGTGTTCAGCCTCCTATTACAGCAAGTGAAGAGCCAGTCAGTCTGCCTGATGGAGCCTGAATAGAGAGTTAGGTAGCCTAGAGAGATGCCACTAAGATCTATTTTAGTGCGAGTTCTTTATAACGTGAACTCAGAAAATTAGACTAGGATTCAGGTGGTTAAACATAGATACCTAATACCTTTTCAAGCATGTTAGAGTATCATTCTTTGCTGCTGGCTTGCAGTCCAGAAGGCACAGGTCTTCTGTAGATACTGGCTCGTATCTTCCAGCTCCTTTTTGGTGTCTTGGATATTGCAGTGTATATAAAAAGGTTGGGCATAGGTGAGGCAGGGTACGGTAAGGCACCTAAAATGGCAATGACCCCCAGGTTGAAGCAATTGAATGCCACCCTTCACACATGGAAACAAAATTTAGGTGACACGATCTCAGATCAAGTTCCTCTCTCTCCTTCTCTCCTGGTTGTGTGCAGGGTAAGGTCTCATAATCATTGCAAGGTCTTTATAGTTTAGAGACTGTGTTTATATATGCTTTTAAGTAAAAAGACTTCCTACAGTGGAAGGTGGTGTCTTGCACTCCTGCGTTTGTGGCTTGTTCACATTCTGGCAATATTAAGAAATGACATTATCATTATTTATTTCAAGGCATTTTCCCCCCAAAAAAGAATCACTCACACAGAGCTATGTTTCTTTATATGAACATACACATTTTCCATCCCCATGCAGCAGTTTGTCAGTTAATCTCTGAGCACCACAAAAAGATTACTTAAGTGTCCTGTTGGTTGACAGTTTCTATCAATGTTAAGCAATCATGTCTTTGCACATTGGCTGTCACTTCAGACACGTGAGATTAATCAGTGCCTTTCATAACACGCTTCTGGAAATGGAAATTCTTATTACATTTATCTCTTCCTCTCACTGTTTTCTTCCTCTTGCTTTTTTTGCATGTCGGTGAGAGAGAGAGACTGTCTAAGGACTTTATCTTTAATGGAAATGTTGCTGAATTAAATTAACTGCTTAAATAAACATCAAATAAGTTCTCTAGAGTGGAAGTGAGTTAATATTTTCTGAATGCTGGCTGAACAAGAAAGTAAGATTACTTTTTGGCAGTAATTATAAAAACTACTCCATAGGAACAAAAACATTTTAAACTTCAGACATGACTAAAAACATTAGAGAAAAGTTCATGTTGGAACTAGGCAGGAAGATTTTTCTCTACTACCCTAATCTCTTGACATTTACAAAATATTCCCAGGTCAGAGATTCTGGAACTCTTTAGAAGGGACAGTTTCGTATTTATTCTTTATCTGATTCAAGCAAAGGTTGATTCTTCACATTTCTGTGAAGCCTGGGGTGGAGGTGGATTATTTTAATTTCACTTTTTTAAGATTACAACTTGCATAAATAGCTACCACTGTAAAAATTTAATTCAAAATTTGTATTTGCATTCAAAAATGTAAATATAGCTCTTTGTTATCTTTGATAGCTCTATATCTCTGTGCTACATTTCTGGGTATTAGTATTTGCTGTATTTCTATGAGCATTCTTCGATATTGTCCATATTAGAAAATCTGAGAACACTTTCCTGACAAACATTTTATTGAAGGTGATATACTTGTCCAGGTAATTTTGGGTATGGTGAATAAGCATTTTGGAATGAAAAAAGTAGTTCACTGGAAATTCTCAGTGAGATATTTTCTGACATAGTGCTTGAAAATCAAAGTTGATAAATCATCTTGTTCATGGCAATCTTTCAACATATAAAGTTCCAATTTTCCAATGATTGTTCAAGAAGTAACATCCTGAAGCTAAGTTATTCTTTAGTACTCTTTTTTCTGTGTGTATACTATCTATGGAGGTTTTTAATCTGAGTCTGCAAGAGAGGCTTTGAGATACTACACTGTGCCATCTAACAATAAGAAAATACCATAATAATTTCATTAAAAATACTAACTTCAAAAACATCAGTCTGTGTCAATATGTAGGCATTTCTGGATCATTTAGAGCAAGCGCTGATAATTAGAATTATTTATGGAAAATAGCATACACAGAATTTGTCTCTTTTGGACCATAGAGAACTATGGAACTAGAGATATGTTAACCTTTTTTTTTTACCCATTTAGGATTGTGTTCATGTCAATGAGTAAACATTTTATGATATAACATTTAAGTGATTCAGGTGAGAATGTGTCACAGAGTGACTGGAGGCATGTGCATCTCCATGAACAGGGTAGTGATTCCAGTTCTGTTGTACCTCAAAGAAACCTTAGATCTAATTTACCTCATACAGCAGTGAACAAGGAAAAGTTTCTCCAGATTTTCTCTGACCTTATGTCAATAGCAAGAAAAAAATGTGTGAATTACTCATTCAAGCTTTATTAAAGCCATTTCAGCAGGTGGCTAAACCAGTGAAACCCTGCTTCTGTCAGCCACTTTCCACAGGGGTAAGAAAAAGCAAAAACCTTAACTTGTATGAGCAATAACAAAGGAGTTGATAAACATTAATCTCTCCCTAGAATCCACTCAGTTCTTTGGAGTGTTTCCTATTGAAGCTAAGGGTTCTGTTCCTGTTAATTACTGGGAAATTGCATTTTGTGACATGTCATGCATAAAAATTTCAGTACATTCTATCAGTAAGACACTCTGTATTTTGGGTACCAAACTGTTTTCAAAGATGCCTAATCACTTTTTCTATTTGTTCAGGTGCACCTTTGATTACGAACGCTATGAGTACTACCGGATTCTGCAGTTTTTGTGTTATGAGAATATACTAGTTTATCTCTGATTTGTAATGGGATTTGTACATTCCTATTGCCATTTGCATGCATAAGAGACAGATAAAGAAAAGGTACATGTCCAGACGTTTTCAGTGCTTATTGTTCTATGTAGAAAAATAATGGTATATTCTAAAAGGTATACCCTAAAAGGGAACTAGAATAGTAAATTTGGCCATTTTTATTATAGCTTTTAACTCACTTCTTAAGTATACTCATGACCATATTTACATCTCATGTAATAACACATAGAACACAAGCTGATGCCCACGTGTCTCTGATTATACTTGTAAAGCTCATTTGAATCTTACCTTAAATCAGAATAATTTCTGTTAAAAAATACATTCTTGATTCTCTGAACTTCAGTGACCTCTGTACCAGTCAGTGAACTTAATTTCAATAAGCCATGTCTAACCTGACAAACCAGCATATTGCCAAGAAGGCTGCTGTCCTAGAAGAGTCAATAAAAATGAAAATAAAATAAAATTTCCATCTACAGAAATGGCCTATGCTACAGATATGCTCTGGGGTTGAAGGCTCATTGACTTGCAAAAATACATGAATGTGTCTGAAAAAGGGACTCTAGAAATATTTGTAATTTTTCCCCTTAATTTTGCAGAATAATTTGAGATAGTAAAATTAATCAATAGAGAATGAAAAATGAATTTAAAATATCATCTAGAATTGGAAATTCAGAAATTATTGTTTACTTGTTCAGCTCTATATTCTTCCCCTGTTAAAGTCTTTTTAAACTCTCATAGACAGTAGTTGACACTGTCAACTGTTTAGTCACTCAGTTTATTGGATTCTTCACTGTTCCTAGTCAACAGGGTTTCCAAGTTATATGTAAGTATCACTGAAGACTTCCTTTACATGTTGTATTTTCATGAAGGCAGGTAGCCAAGGTTGTCATCTTTATTATTCTTCATTGTGCTTTTTTTTTTTTTTTTTCTGCATAGCAGAATTTACTTCTAATAGAAATTGTAGTTGTACAGGTTAAGT
Source organism: Pelecanus crispus (assembly GCF_030463565.1). Taxonomy (NCBI): domain Eukaryota; kingdom Metazoa; phylum Chordata; class Aves; order Pelecaniformes; family Pelecanidae; genus Pelecanus; species Pelecanus crispus. The sequence goes on from NC_134643.1 coordinate 11,053,443, forward strand.
GTAGTTTTCTTCTATAGTATCATGTATTACAGAGCTAAACTAAGCAACATGATTTGTCTTCCATTTGGTACTTCTCTCATTGTGTCATTAAAGACATATTCCTGAATTTAGCTTAAATTTACACATATTAAAGATCGATTAAATACACTGTTGTGGTTTAGCCCCAGCCAGCAACTAAGCACCACGCAGCCGCTCGCTTACTCCCCCTACCCCAATGGGATGGGGGAGAGAATCGGAGGAGTAAGAGTGAGAAACACTCCTGGGTTGAGATAAGAACAGTTTAATAATTGAAATAAAGTAAGATTGTAATGATAACAATATAATAATGATAATAATAATAATAATAATATACAAAGCAAGTGATGCACAATGCAATTGCTCACCACCCACTAACCGATACCCAGACAGTTCCCAAGCAGTGATCGCTGCTCCCCGGCCACCCCGCCCAGTTTCTATACTGAGCATGGCGCCATATGGTATGGAATAGCCCTTTGGGCCAGTTTGGGTCAGCTGTCCTGGCTGTGCCCCCTCCCAGTTTCTTGCGTACCTGGCGGAGCATGGGAAGCTGAAAAGTCCTTGACTAGCATAAGCAGTACTCAGCAACAACTAAAAACATCAGCGTGTTATCAGCATTCTTCTCCTACTAAATCCAAAACACAGCACTATGCCAGCTACTAGGAAGAAAATTAACTCTATCCTAGCCGAAACCAGGACATCCACAAGATCCAAATCCTGATTTCAAATAGTGGTTATAATAGTGAGAGCCAATTGCAAAATTCTGATCCATTTCAGTGCAGATAAGTGTTAAAGTAATCAACTTAGTATAGATTCTCACTTACAGATCTTGCGAGGAATTAGAGAATCATGGAAAAGCTTTAGTGTTAAAATGATACATTCAAAATCAAAGGAAATATGTTCTCACAAACATGAAATTAGAATATGTACTTCATTGCTAAAAGTTGTTCATAGGAGTAAATCTCTATAAAATTAGAAAGGATTGAACAACAAGTAAGTCTAAGAACTTAAAATAATTACCGATGAAAAGCAGAGATAAATCCGAGTGCTTCCAGTGTTTCAGCTAATCTGCAGTGAGTAATCAGTACATGATCTCACCTCTTGCTGAAACATCGAATATTATCTACTGTCACGCAAAGTACTATGTGAAGCAACCTACAAGCTTGGTTTGGAGATAATCTTGCCCCAAATTAATTTTCAATTAATTTTGTTGGCCGCTCTGAGATAGGATTGGAAGGCTTAGGTTGCCTAGACACCTTTCTGAATGAGACCATCATCACTGTTCTATAAATGTATAGCATTTTTATTTGAAAAGCGTATGCCCAAAACAGATCTGTGACTTTAAATGAGGTAGCTGATGAGTTAGAACTGCAGATTACTGAAGCTGTTCTGGGAAAGTATTGTTGGATCTTGTCATAAACTATTTCAGATTTTAGAATATATACATAAGTTTTAGAACCTGGTTATAACTATGTAAGATACTGTAAAAGACTTGTTGACATGAATTAGTAATGTAGAAATATAAAGCTTAGCTTCTCTCATAATTGGCAACATTCTTTCCAAACAGGTACTGAAGTTTTTTGCCAACATACTCAGTTTCATAGAGGAATGCAGTATTTTCAGGCCTGCTCAGAACTGTATACTGTCTCTTTCCTTATTTTTAATGGTACAGAGAATTGTATCAGGGGAAAAAAAAATCTTTTGCAATTCATCCCATTACTGATAGAATATGGATAAAACTGAGTGAATGCTCTATGACTTTAGGTTATATAAAAACTAGAAAGAATCAGTAGAAATATTTTTTTTAAAAAAGTAAATTAAGTAAAAAATTAAATTAGTAGAATTATTGCATTGTACCTCTTGCATGTATGAACCCTCAGATTTCATTCTCTTTTAACTTTAAAAATTGACTTGACAGCAAGACTTTGAAAAAGTGTGATTTAACTTCATGGGTAACTATGTATTCTCTGTAAACAGAAATTTGGTACAACAGTGACATTTTCTCCAGTTCTACCCAGCTGTTTATCTACCTTTCCTGAAAATGGAGGATCTAGTCTGTGTTTAGTTGGGCCTTTTGCTAGATTACCAGCAAATATGTCACATTCTTGTGTATACATACACTCTTTCAAACACACATATCTCTGCACGCTACAAAATAACATTATTTAGTTTCTGTAGGGAAGAGTTAGAAGGTATCTGTGTCCCATCTACTACAAAAATATTTTTCTCCAGCTGAACCTATATAAAACTTGCAAGAAGCTTTTTTTCATTTCTCTTCTTCTACCAACTCAGTTCTGCTCATCTGTGATTCTACATGTGTAATTTCATACTATTAATTGCTTTCTATTATATGGGATAATTTGCAAATTGTGGTTAGTGACCAAACGTTACTCTTTTAAGAGTTGCTCTGTGACGCAAGCCATCTACCTTGTGCTGGTTTAGAGCTGATCATTAATTTGTGGCAAATAAATTATTGAGTGAATTCATTCATAGTGTTCATTCAGAAGTAAACTATGTTCTTTAAATAGAAGGGAGAATCCATCTGTTTTTATTTTCAGCTACAGTGCTGAAGCTGGTCAGAAGTAACAATTTCCTTCAGTGAAACCTATGTTTTAAAGCATAGGTTTGTCCTGTATACGTTGAAATACTTAATGTAATAGTTCAAAAAAGTGTTATTAGGTGTATTGAAATAATGTGTTCGCACAACCTAGTGAATATAATGAGACCTTAAGCAATATAATCTATTAGTAAAGTAATTATGAGTTGTGGAACAAGGACTGACCTGAAGCTGTCCATACTGTTGATCACTAGCATGCTCCCTGGCATGTTTTCACCATGTACCAACTTACGAAAATCCAGGCAATTTATGGTCATAGTTTGTGTAATAGCATGCAACAGACAGTTTGGATGAAGTCATTCTGGTTTTGGCTGAAATGTATTGGGGGGGGGGGGGGCGGCTGGTAAGGCCATATAGAGAGGAGCTCTGCTGCGCCACTTGACCTCAGTGAAAGAGAAGAGACTCTGACCCATTTATTTGTAGATGTGGCCATGGAGACCTGCCCATAAAGGAGACTGATGACACAAACCAACATGAATTGTACCTCTCTTGAGATAAAATGGTGTAATGGATCAGCAGGGTACAGATTTAATATCCAATTTTCTCCCTTAAAATGTTTTAGGCCCGTGTTGTATCTAATTTTAAGACAGATAAGTAAGACAATGACTTGTGTTCTTGAGATGCATGGTGCTTTTCATACACTGTAAAATTAGTTCAGGGTAACTAGCTCAGATATATTCTGTTAGGTGTTTCAAGTCAGTTGAGAATAATGTCCCGCTGGCATCTGTGCTGACTCTTTTAGCTGAGATGATGTTCATACACTTAAAGAGAGGGAGGTAGATTTACAGTTCTGTGGTTCTTCGTTCTTTTTTGGGTTTTCCAAAAAGAGAGGCTGGTCAGCCTTCAAAGGCTGTCTTTCTAGGCTTTTTGCATTATTTATTTCCACCATCTTTTCTATTCAGTACTAAAGTGGGATCTGCTGACTTAACTCATTACAAATTAAGTTGATTCCAATTAAGATTATGGTGAAACCAGGTATAAAACCAGAATATTTCATTTTTCTGTCAACATCAGGTGCCTTTGCAGTGGAAACTAGTAGCCTACAGATGTAGAAACTTAAAATTTGCATGTAAACAAACATACATACACACACACACAAAGCATTTCAGATGTTCTTTTCAGCCACCATGGGCTGAACACATCTAATTGACTTCAGTTAAAGTGTTCTATATTCAAGGAATAGTTATTGACCCTTCTGCAGTTTAAATAATCTTATTTTTCACAGCTTCTGCACAGGAAACAATTTCATTACCTTACAACACCCTGAATCTTAATTTTAAGTGGTCTGTTTAGGATGAACTTCAACAGACCTACCTTAAGTCACAATGATCCTTTAACAGTTCAGATGAGTTTTATGGGAAATATAACTTCAAGAGGCCTGTCATGATTTATTGACTTTTTTTTCCAATGGCAATTTCTGATGTGCATTGAAACACAGCAGCAGTTTTTCAATATGACTACAATCACCACTGTTCTAGATGTGTATTGCAGAAGCCAGTAAATGCTCTTACTACATCAAAAATGGATAGTGTTTAGCATCTAGAGATCTTTTTGTATGGAAATAGTAATTGTATTACAATATTTTTAGAAAGCTAACTGGAGTTTGTGTGAATTCTTTCTTTAACACTGTTATTTAAAATAGCCACACTCTCCCTATAGATTTTTTTTTTTAATGGAATTTTTTAAAATTATTTTTTTAATTTTTAAAATTAAAATTGGATTTCTTCAAAATTTATGTGAGGAGGGAGGAAGAGGAAATACAGACACTGAACTAGAGGTCAGCTTCTGGGCTTGTGTCTGGTTCACTAGATCACAGAATCATAGAATCATTTAGGTTGGAAAAGACCTTTAAGATCATCCAGTCCAACCATTAACCTAACACTAACAAGTCCACCACTAAACTAATTAAGGGTAGAGTAGAAATTTCATGTTTTCCAGCTTGGTGGCTGCATTATTTATAATGAAAGCAAAAACTAGGATTCATTAAGATTGGAAAGGACCTCTAAGGGCATCAGTCCAACCATCAACCCAACACCACCATGCCCACTAAACCATGTCCCAAAGTGCCACATCTACCCATTTTTTGAACACTTCCAGGAATGGTGACTGCACCACCTCTCTGGGCAGCCTCTTCCAAGGGTTGACCACCCTTTCCGTAAAGACATTTTTCCTAATTTCCAACCTAAACCCCCCCTGGCGCAGCTTGAGCCCATTTCCTCTTGTCCTGTTGCTAGTTACTTGGGAGAAGAGACCAACACCCACCTCACTACAACCTCCTTTCAGGGAGTTGTAGAGAGCGATAAGGTCTCCCCTCAGCCTCCTCTTCTCCAGGCTAAACAACCCCAGTTCCCTCAACCGCTCCTCATAAGCCCTGTGCTCCAGACCCTTCACCAGCTTCGTTGCCCTTCTCTGAACACACTCCAGCACCTCAAGGTCTTTCTTGTAGTGAGGGGCCCAAAACTGGACACAGTATTCCAGGTGCAGCCTCACCAGTGCCAAGTACAGGGGGACAATCACCTCCCTGCTCCTGCTGGCCACAGCATTCCTGATACAAGCCAGGATGCTGTTGGCCTTCTTGGCCACCTGGGCACACTGCTGGCTCATGTTCAGCCAGCTGTCAACCAGCACCCCCAGGTCCTTTTTGGCCAGGCAGCTTTCCAGCCACTCTTCCCCAAGCCTGTAGCGCTGCATGGGGTTGTTGTGCCTGAAGTGCAGGACCCAGCACTTGGCCTTGTTGAAGGGCTTCGGCCCATCAGTCCAGCGTGTCCAGGTCCCTCTGCAGGGTCATCCTACCTTCAAGCAGATCAACACTCCCACCCAGTTTGGTGTCATCTGTAAACTTACTGAGGGCACACTCTGTCCACTTGTTCAGATCATGGATAAAGATCTTAAAGAAGACTGGCCCCAACCCTTGGCCCTGGGGATCATTGCTCATGACCGGTCGCCAACTGGACTTACCTCCATTCACCACAACTCTCTGGGCTCAGCCACCCAGCCAGTTTTTTATGCAGCGAAGAGTACAGCTGCCGATAATAAATAATAACTTATAAAATAAATTATAACTTCTCCAGTTACATTTTGATTGTTCCACAGAAAGCTGTAATGGTTCTCAGCTTTTTCTTATGAGCATTGTGAATTAAAGTCTGAGCAGGACTTTGACATCCTGAAATGAGCAACTGTCTTAATCCAACACATCATCATCTGTGTAGGACAGGAGATAGAATGATGAAGTCTGGAGAAAGAGTGAGATTTTAGAAAACATAAATTAGGTCTACAGAAATTGAGTAAGATTTATTAGAAATGGCCTAGATCAGAAGGAAAGACTAAAGAAGAGAGAGATAAATATTATTCATTCCCACCTCATCTGTTGCTGCACCAGCTTCTCTGGGTTTTTTTGCATCTGTACTCTGTAGATTAGCCTCATGTGTACTTATATCTGACATGACATTTACATAAATTTGCAAAGGGCTCAGTTTTACTGCTGACACTTGTAAATCTCACCAGGTAAATGTGAGATTAAAGTCAGATACTGCTTATCTATCTATCTAGCGGATCTGTGAACAGAGTGATAAACTATCAGCCATGAATGTTGATATGATTTATTCTTGTAAAAATGATGGTAAAAGGGATAGAAAATGGCAAATTTGTAATGCATTCTTGTCACATAGATTGTAATGAGAGCAGAAAATATCACAAACTTAATTTGTTCTGGTGAAAATTGTCAAACTGTAATGAGAACAGAAGATAGCACAAAAAATGTACCAATTCTCTAAGCTTCCTAAAATGCAATCTCACTGATGCCCTCAAATGCCATTTTCCAGGTTCCCTTGGTCTGCTCCATTGTACAGTGTTTTTTTTTATTCACTTAGCTGTCTCTTAGTGTCTCGTTAGAAATACGCACACTTTATAAAAATGTAGGGTGGTCATGTAGTTTTTTCACAAGAATACATTTTGGAAATATTTCATGCCTTACATCATTGTAAAGATAATGTAAGATGATGACACTTTCCGGCTAAACGTGGAGAGTTTAAACCAGGTAGAACCAATCTGGGTCGGCTTGAGAAGGGTTGTGCGTGGTTTTGGGCAGCAAATCTAAACTGCATTCACATTGTTGAGTGACATTTAAGAAAAGTAGCCTGAGTTTGAAGTACTGTGTGATCTTCAATATAACTTTTAATAATTTCTAGGGTTTTTTGTTTACTTACAGTCTTTCTATTCATACTGGGTAGGATGTATTTTCTTATCTCCAATAATTCTGGAAACTCAGTGAGCTTATTTCCTAGTTGGCTGCATCAAGCATAGATGCTTCAGATAGTCCTTTTGACGAAATGGATTCATTTTCTGACATACTGATTAAAACTGATTCATATTAAGAAGCAGCTCTTAAAAATTATATTTGGACATCAGTTTTCAAACCCATGTTTTGGCAGACAGTACGCTTTTGCAACAGATTCACAATGACATGTTTTTCAAATCAAACTAGCAAGCATACAACTTCCTAGAGGGTTCATCAGGTTTTAGAAAGAAAGCTCTAAAGGCAGATTAGCCAGTCCTACAGATATGTGTTTTTCTTAAAGTGTATTGTTACTGTACTTACTGCATATAACACAAATTACTTATCAAAACGTGAAGCAGACAGAGCAGCACTCTTTCCCCCCCCTTTTTAAATAAGCATTTTTCTGGGACGGATCTTTATTGATGGAATGAGAGTAAAGGGTGGTGTTTGTTAACTTGGAGCTGCCCAAGTTCCTCTGGGTTTTATTGTGCTTCGTTCCCCAGCAGTTGCGTTCCCCAGTTCTTTTCAGCAATGTCTGTCTGTGAGCGTTCATCCTGTCAAGACTTGCACTGTGGTACAGTCTGTTTTCCCCAGCTTTTGGAATTACTGAGTTTTGCTGGTTTATTCAGATTTTTGTGGAACTCTTAGACCATTTCCTACTTTTGTTTCTGCATGTGCTTGTTAAATCAGTTCATTGGGTTTGTTGATTTAAGTCAGTGAATCCTTTTACATAAAACCAGACAAAATCAGACTTAATTCTTCTCTGGCTTCTTCTGTCCAGCACAATTTATTCTGCAATTACATAGATACATTTTTGTCCTAAAATACTCAATGTTGTTGCAGATGTAGCTTTGTTTTCCTACTGGCATGAACAACATCACCAATGAAATTCATTAATGATTATTGATAGCAATACTTTTCTTCTAAGTCATTTCTAAGGAGTGTTTTGGTAATACCATACAGCATACTTACTGAAAAATATCAACAAATTATTTTTGTAAGATGCAATGCCCAGTGAAGATTTATTGGGCAAATACTCCATTAGAAAGAGAGAACTGAAAAGAGCTTGTAATTTCTGAGCTATCTACAGTTTGTGTATAATACATTATCATTGTAATGTATGTTTTTATGTCCAACTATGATGGAAAAGTAGCTAATGAAGCATTAAGGTATAATGTTTTTTCTAAGTGCCACTGTAGCATAATCAGGGAGATTTAAGCAAAACAATGATAAATACCATGATAAAATGAATCTGTCAGATTGGTTACACAGGTAGATATTCAACCAACAATAAGATCTCCTAAACAAACTCATGAATGGTGAATTTTATGAACGTAGCTAGGCATTTTGGGTTATGGTTTAACTTCCCAAACATGATTATGGAGTGAACAGTCAGTTGAAATAATTATTTGCACTTTTTTTTTTTTTTAACAGATACCAGTGTAATTTAAACACTTGTGTTGGAATTACTACTTTAACTATATTTTGTTTGTATTTGAAACAGAAAAAAAGTAAATTTATACTGAAAAATATCTGAAAACACAGCAGTAAAAATCTAAGCTTTTTAAAAAAATCTGCTTAGTTGTCTTTGCAGAATAATTAGAATGATTGTATCCAAGTGCCATCTTTAAATAAAAAAGATTATTTCTGAAGTACTGGACTTATATTAAATGCAGATTATTGGAGGACATAATTGTAACTGTTTCGATGTACAAAAATTCTCTTCGCACACTGGAAAGTGCTTCCAGTTCTGCCCTTCAAGACAGATGTGAACTTTCCACTTCATTACCTAGAGATGTTTTTCTGAAGAGAGCTCCATAAATGCTTCATTTTACAAGCACACTGTATATTATGCTAGTGTCAAAGGCTTAGGAATTGATTACATAGACTATAATATAGATATGTTAATTTCCGTTATGCTTTAGAATGAAATTTGAATTCTCTGTGCCATGCCTCTGGAGTTATGATCTCTGTAATACACACTTCATGTATGTATGTCTGCAGCATTGTAACATTGTAACCCATGTTTACAAAGGCTCTTGCTCTCTGTGGTTATTTAAAATTTCTACCAATATATAGCATAATTGATTTGGGTTTTTTATAGACAGATACCTATTTTACCAGAGTTTACGTTGATTTTTTTTTTTTTTAATTAGCTTACATGATATATATGATTTTTTCTAAAGAAAATAATTTAGAATGTAAATGAGAATTCCTAATTTAAACTAAAAATTTCCTAATGGTTGCATTAAAATATGAGTAAGTTTCTATTCCAAATATATATTTCTTAAAAAAAAAACAACAAAAAAACCCCCAGACCAAACATGTAAAAGAATTATATCTTGGTTTTAAAAACTGAAAATTAAGGTGACAATAAATTAGTGAAGTTGTTCGGGTGCCACAAAGCCAAGAACTAAACAATTATATTGAATGGTTCTACCAAAAGGCTGGGCTTTTTTTCCTGAAAATTGTGATAGTTTTAGAAAAATAGGGAGATTTTTTTATAAAATGTTTTTATTTCATTATTTTCAGACCATTTCTTATGTGAATATCCTGAGGAGAGTGGAGAGGTTATAAATAGCAGAGAAAACTGTGGATCTGTCTCTGAAGAAGAATAAAATTACATAAAAATGCATGTAAATTTTTGCTCAGGATCTTTACAGAGATCAGTGGAGTTGCTCTCCGGATAAGACCCTCAGTTTAGTTTAATCACCTGAACTCCATTGGCTGAATTTGGACTGTCATAGCCTAAGACCAGAGATTAACACATTTTTTTCATTAACAACCCTTTTCCAGAAAAAAATGCATTTTGTGTGTTTGTTTATGACATGTCTAACCCAGCTGATGCTTCTCTTGTTTAGCTTTTCTTCTGTCTCTGTCTCCTCCTTTTTCCTTTGTCTTTTTTTTTCCCCACATGACTAGGAAGAGAGGAAAGAGAAGGGGAGAAGAAAGAAAGTAATACAAAGCTTATGAAGGAAGAAGTTTTGGGTTTGTTTTTTTTTTTACTTCTGACTTTCCATCAAACAACTGAGAGCTATTGACTTCTTTGTCATTTTTATCTCCAGATGTTTGTTCTTGACTTAATAGGGAACCTACAATTAAATTAATTAGAAGCTGACATTAGTATCACTCATCCTCGAAGATTGCATCATGTTATGTTGTCTATGATGTAAACAGGTTCTTTAAAAGAGTGTTTCAAGGGTTGAGCAAATGCTTCAAGATTAATTAAGACTTGAAAATTAACTTTCAATGAGAAATTAAGATCAGTCTATTCTGAATAACAGCAGCATGTTTGATAGATGGCTAATTACAGTCCACACAGGGAATCATGAAGAAACAAAAACTGACAATGTGAAAATTCAAATGAATGTTGCTCTTATTTACTTATTTGCTATTTATGTTAAGTTTGGGGGTTTGGGGTTTTTTTTGGGGGGGAAGGTTAATAAGGGATAAAAAGATACAATTCGGTCCAAGGTTTGGAGAATTAAAATTTTTGTTCACTTTTGTGACAGATGTTAATATTTTGGGTGTAGAAGTAAAGAGAATGGTTTACTTCTGAAGGGGCAGATGGATTCTTGTCAATAAAGTAAAAAGAGCAGTTAACCTTAGAAAGCAGTAACATTTTAATTTAAAAGTGGTTTTAAATATTTCTGAAAGTATTCTACAATTTGCAATATATCTAATAGCTTTACTAAGGATATTTTGGCATCAAATAGCTTTTTAAAACAGGGTTGAAGATAGGCCATGCTTTCAGGATAAAAGTTAAGCTTCCATGCAGTTTCTGCTGACATTGTGAGAATGATACAATCATGATGTTAACCACAAGAATAAGGTTTGTTAAATCCAACATAAAGTACACAAGCAATATGTGTGATTTAAAATACAAATGGAAATTGTGCGATTTCAAAACAAGTACAGCCATATTTATTCTATTTATTAGCATTATTGTTGTAGAGTTTTGTCTAGTTTAAAATGGAAGCTATTTTCATGACAAAATAACTGTGATATTTGTTGCCAAATGGGACTGTGAGTATAACATACACTTATAGTCCAGCTACATGATGTAGGAAAGTGCTGAGCTTGTATCACATGAATTTTGGTCTTGCAATACTTCCTTTAAAGTTTAGCTTTTTAAAGTTTTAATATGATTCTTTATAAAGACAAATATAATTTAAAATTCATATTTTGACTAGCTTTTTTTGTATTTTTTGTGTCATCTAAGAATCTACATGTAAAAAATTTTCTACAGATGGAGTAATTATTGGAACAATTAACTTTGAAGATGGAAAGTTCCTCCCCCATAAATTTGTATATCTTTCTAAAAGAAATGCTGTAAAGTTGAGAATGGAAACCTGTTGGTGAAACTAGATGGATTTTGGCATTAAAGGATCAAACCTGTTGAGAATAATGGCACCTTCTGGCCATAAGAATCTATGAATATATTGACTGGGTCTGTTTGGCTTCCTACAGTGTTCTGCATACACGTGTATGCGTGTGACTGTCCGTCTGCGTATCACTCATACATGTATGAGTGTTAGATTATTGATTTGCCTTTTTCATGACAAATTTAATGTCTTAGAGCAATTAGCTGAAGATCTGGGGAGGAATCCTCTGTGTTCTCATCAAGGAGAAATTCTGAACCATCTTGACTAGCTAAGTGACTGTGTAATTACTCTTAAAGCTGATCTAACACAGTTGCTTTGAGAAGATTCTTTATTCTTTTGGAGACAGTAAAAAGTAGTGAAAGAGCAACTAAGGACTGCAGGAAGATCATTTTGGGGGCACTTTATTGTTTGCTATCTCTGTAGATTTTTTTTCCCACTTCATAATCACTAAAGCAGTACTGTGTGTATTTTGAGACGTGTGAAAAACTGAATTTTTGTCACGAATATGATTTTTTACACAGCTTTGGTTGGCAGCAATTTAAGATTTATTAATATTTTTGAGATAGATCACAGTATTAGGTTGTATAATTCTGAACAACACTTAAGCATCAGCCAATTTTGAAACATCGATTTGATGGAATTTGTTATAATCAAGACAGCGACTTAGTTAAAGATTCAAGAATGGAAAGGTTCACTCTATTACTTACATGGAAGAAGTACACAAAGGAGAATTCAGCTACACAGAGGGATCATGGGTGCAGGGGATAAGGGGGACCCTCCCGTTGAGTCACAAGATTCAGAATAGACCTCCTTGCTTTCTAAACTCCTTTCAGAGAGGAGTCTAGGTGCAGCTAGGTCCAATCTTAGTCTCAGACTTGGTCAATGGTTTATGTCAGTAGGAATAGTATGTAAGGGGGGGGGGGGGGGGGAGGGGGAGAGAGAGAATGTAGCCCAATTGCACACACACACACACGCACACACCGAGGTTAACCTGTGATCAAAACTTCCTTTTTCATGAGTTTTGTGAATTACTCACTTTTATGTGCCGGCATTCATCAGCGGATGGTCAGTGAACCTCATGAAGTCAGTTCTTTGAGTCCTCGCTAAATCAATGCACAGTCCTTTAATCCTCGTGAAATCTACCCTGAGAGGCATCTCAGCTCAGGGGGAGATACTGGGTCACACAGCCTGCTGCAGTCCCGGAGAGCTCAAAGAGGTCTCCCTCTTGGATTGCTAGTTATAGGATCTTGAGATGATTGACTTTGGTCAGTAATTTACATTCTGGCCACAATTTGTGCTGAGGTGTTCTGGTACACAACTCAGGCAGCAGATAGCCCAGGTGTGGACAGAGATTGCCTGACGCCCAAGTCCTTAAGGACCAAGATAACAGCATAATAGGGCTTTTCCTGGGATCTCAGAGTGGCCGGGGGTGGCTGTACCACCACAATTTTACAAGGTTCAAACAAATAATCTTCAAGTAAATAATGTAGCATTCCAGGAGACAGGAAACATTTGGTATTCTTGTTTAGAAATAATTGTGGAGTTTTTATTAAAATTATTCAGTCTTACAGAAACAAATATTTCATCATAAAATACAAATAAGATTAATATTGTAAAAAGCTTCATCATGTAAATGCACTCTTGGACTCTGTGGATAATATAGTTTAAGGTTTTACCCTGACTACGAAACTTTGGCATGAGGTAACAGCATAATCCTTGTGTCTATTACCAGGCATTGCAAGTCCATTGGGAAACTGAGTACTCTTACTATGGTTCAACTCAGTATTTTGGGGTCTTACCCTTTCTTCCAAGGAGTTACCTCTGATTTATAAAACTAACAAGAGAGAAAAATTAAGTTCCCTCATTTTACTGGCTTTGGTTTGTTTTGTGGGGGTTTTTTGCTAGCAGTTGAAACCTGTCTTTTCCTCTTATATTTAATATTTTTCTTGAGAGTTAGCAGTACATTGGTTTTGGGCAGACTTACATGGATTTATATTATTTGGTATTTTCTTCACATAATTGTACTCATGGTGTCTCTTGAAAGTAAACTCAAGCTTACTATGTATGATTGCTGGAGTATATAGGATTTATTTGCACATTAAACGCCAGGAAAACATCTGCTTTAAGTCATACCATAGCACCACAGTATGTTATGCTTTTAAACAGATTGCAAGAATGTTTCTGTAAGAAATATTGAGAAGAAATTTTAATGAATATTGGTCTGAAGTTTTCCAAGAAAAATGTTTTATTTTTAATCCTTCATGTACATATTTGCCAAATTATGGAAGTACACAGCATGCTCCCCTTTTTTGAGTTGCAATGTTTGACAGGATTGTCTTGCTGCCTAAACGGCATATTCCTTTTTAAGACAATCTTTCAAGTATTTCCTATTGTGTGGTTGTACAAGGGCAAAAATTTAGGCAAGAAAGCCACTCCTCATGAGGCCTGTGCTCCAGACCCTTCATCAGCTTCGTTGCCCTTCTCTGGACACGCTCCAGCACCTCAAGGTCTTTCTTGTATTGAGGGGCCCAACACTGGACACAGTATTCTGGGTGCGGCCTCACCAGCACTGAGTACAGGGGGACAATCACCTCCCTGCTCCTGCTGGCCACACTATTCCTGATACAAGCCAGGATGCTGTTGCCCTTCTTGGCCACCTGGGCACACTGCTGGCTCATGTTCAGCCAGCTGTCAACCAACACCCCCAGGTCCTTTTTGGCCAGGCAGCTTTCCAGCCACTCTTCCCCAGGCCTGTAGCGCTGCATGGGGTTGTTGTGACCCAAGTGCAGGACCCGGCACTTGGCCTTGTTGAACCTCATCCAGTTGGCCTGGGCCCATCGGTCCAGCCTGTCCGGGTCCCTCTGCAGGGCCATCCTACCCTCCAGCAGATCGACACTCCCACCCAACTTGGTGTCATCTGCAAACTTACTGAGGGTGCACTCAATCCCTTCGTACAGATCATCGATAAAGATATTAAACAAGAGTGACCCCAAAACAGAGCCCTGGGGAACACCGCTTGCGACCGGCTGCCAGCTGGACTTAACTCCATTTACCGCTACTCTCTGGGCTCGGCCACCCAGCCTGTTTTTTACCCAGCAAAGACTACGCCCATCCAAGCCATGAGCTGCCAGGTTCATTGCCTTGAAGCTTGGGAATTTGCCTCCTATCAGTGGAAATTGAAACACCTAATGATAAAGTGTTGTTCTGACCCATATGTTGCAAAACCAGCCAGTGTTTTTGTAGAGGATGGCAGCTGTGACTATTTCTGTGCTCCTGTGCTCTGCCAACTCTTCACACTGCCCTTGTTGTCATCTTAAAGCAGGAAGGTCAGTACAGCTTTCACCTCCTCAGTTTGGGTGTTTAGGAGAGATGTCCATTGGGAAGAGCTCAAGAAGTTGCTGAAAGGTGTATGTGCTTCTCAGCATGTATCATATCACACAAAGCTGTGGTCATTCCGCACAGATGTAATAGTACAATATCTATTTCCTTTGTTTGGTTTATTATCTCTTTACTGCCATGGCAGCTGCCAGTATATCAGGAAATGGTTATATGCAGCCTTCTTACTATATTTGCAGTTAATGATTAATATAATTTTCCAAAGCCAGGTAAGTGGTTTTCCTTGATTTTCTGCTGGACCTGTGCTCTCTTCCTTGAGAATAGTCTGTTTCCTTGATTACAGATTTTTCCCCAGGCTTTTTCTCTGTTTGTTTCTTTGCCTTTCCCCCTCATTTTCAGGCACCTAAAGGATTCATATGTCAGTCACATAAGACGGAGAGAAAACATACATAAATCATTACTAAATGATAATAAACTCAAATGATAAAGCCAAGTTACAATAAACATAAGTGATGAAACAGATATGCACACTGTGGTTCTGATTAAAGTAATATTCAAACAGAAGAGATTAGCTGAAAAATGGGAGGCGGTGTCTTTAGGTATGTCATGGTTTAACCCCAGCTGGCAACTGAGCACCACGTAGCTGCTTGCTCACCCTCTCCCCCCCCTCCCGGTTGGATGGGGGAGAGACTCAGAAGGGTAAGAGTAAGAAAGCTCATGGACTGAGATAAGAATAGTTTAATAATGGAAATAAAATAATAGTAGTAGTAATAGTAATAGTAGTAGTAGTAGTAGTAGTAGTAGTAGTAGTAGTAGTAACAATTTTAAAAATGGTGAAAAGGAAAACAACAAAAAGAGGAACAAAACCCAGGAAGAACAAGTGATGCAACCGCTCATCACCTGCTGACCGATGCCCAGCCAGTCCCCGAGCAGTGATCGCTGTCCCCCAGCCAACTCCCCCCAGTTTCTGTACTGAGCATGACGCCATATGGTATGGAATAGCCCTTTGGCCAGTTTGGGTCAGCTGTCCTGGCTGTGCCCCCTCCCAGCTTCTTGTGCACCTGGCAGAGCATGGGGAGCTGAAAAGTCCTTGACTAGCATAAGCAGTACTTAGCAACAACTACAACATCAGTGTGTTATCAACATTATTCTCATACTAAATCCAAAACATAGAACTAGGGCAACTATTAGGAAGAAAATTAACTCTAGCCCAGCTGAAACCAGAACAAGACATTTAGAGCTTTTGAAAATCAGACCATTTATTTGGGTTTTTACAGATTTAGGACCTTACTTCAGGCTATCATTTTAAGAAAAGTTTATCTTTGGACTTTAGGGTAGGCTCTCAGCACATCTCAAATTCATCTTTGAAGTGAGGTTTGTCTGGAGCATAGTTTGCTGCAGGCTCTTTTCTTAATCAGGAATAGATGCAGTAGTTAGCCCACTGATGGTTTTCATATCTGGAGATAATGTCCCATAGCCTGGTGAGTGAATTTGAGTAGCCAGGGTCAAAATTTTAGCTCCACAGTTGAGTATTAAAATTTAGGTGAGATGAGACTGGATGGACCTAGGAGTAAAAATAACCCGTTCTATTTTTTAAGTCCTTCCATTCTCCTCCATAGAATTTCACTTGGAGTGTAGATCAGCCACTTCCACTTACGTGAAATATCATGCAGATCCCTCTTTGTATAAAGGACTATTCATGCAGTAATAGACTAAATATGTGCAAAAGGCAGACACACTTCAATCTGTCTTAGCAGAGATTATTGGTTTTGCAAAGTATATTGTTGAAATTAACTACACATGTTAGTTTTATCTGGTTTGCAAGAGCAAACAAAACACAAAATGACTTTTCAGAATAATGATGTATATCAGTTGTCTCTGTATTTCTGTTCGGGATGACCAAAATAAAAAATATTTTACAGAGAGTGGTTGAGCTGTTTATTCATATGATCCATTAAGGTTCAGACAAAAAAATTGTATTTGTAGTTTATCACCAAATATAGATTCTGAGATGTGATAAATATCCACTGAGCATTAGGCACCCTGAAACGTTAAGTACAGTTCTCCTTTTTACTACAGAATTCATCTCATCTAGTTCCATAGCTAAGTCCCAGTTTGAGAACAAAAACGATTTTCCTCTAGACTCTCTATAAAGGTCAACATTGAACACAGGACTGAATAGACCACGACCTCTTCAGGGGATGGAATTGTTTGTTGTTTTAGTGCCATCCATGACACTAGACATTTTGTCAGTTCAGAACAAATAATAACAACAATGAGATGGGAATACTCACGCTCTCTGCTGAGCAGTTGTGATTCAGCTGCTAGAAGGCATAGAAAACAGTTATTCTTTGAGACTGTTATAATAAAGAGTACAAAGGAGCATACTGGGGCTACTCAACATCTACATATAGCCAAGAAGGATTACAATAACCTAACATTTTTAAAGCTCAGAGTAAACTAGTTTGTAAATACCCAGTTATTAAAAACTGTCTTTTACTATAAAATTATTACTTCAAACCCTAACACAAATTCGGATTTTTTTGGTCTATGTAATCTAAATGGAGTAACTACAATAATACTATCAAAGCAAGTTAAGAATAATGTAAATGGAGGTCATATATTGCTATTTAATTAATCCACAACAGTATGTTCATTTGTCATGGATGCAAGTAAATTGAAATTGTTTTAGTCATCTAATTGGGAATCTCCTTAAAAGAACCTGTGAAAGAGAATGTCATTGCAAGGACTGTCATCTGACTATGATTATCATATATGTGCTGAAATATGTTTATGAATGTAATTATTATCTTCTTACCCTGGAAGTAAATACTGAATCTCCAGTGTCTTTTGTGAATGGAAAGTGAGATACCAAAATAATATTGAAAACATCCTGGGACTGAGTTTGTGGATTAGAAGACTGCTTAATATAAAGACGGTGGTGTCATTAATGTGTAAGGACAGAAAGCTCTCCACATCTCATTTTCATGCATATTTTGTTGTAAAAGTCAATATTCAAAAACATCTTAAAGACTTAAAAAACAAAAAGAAAATTAAAAAGAAAGGTAGTTCATGTTTGATTGGCTGCTTGGTTTCTGTATTAGCTTTTAAGGCAATATCATGAATACCAGTGACTACCAATATAGCTTGCGCTATTGAGCGTGCATAGTTTCCTGCCAGAGAAGGAAACTGTGGTGTGAGTAAGGATAGATCTGACTCCCCTATGGATCCTCTTACCTTTTATGGAGTTCATCACAGCAAAAGAAGGGTACACTGACTTGGGGTGATAGGGATGGGTTCTTTGATTTGAGAACAGCAGTTAACTGCATAAGCACTCTGAAAAAAACTTGCAGTATTACACTTTAGCAGAAAACTTAATACACAAAACTAAACGCCATTCCACGTATCTAACACTTCAGATGTTAATACTGGAAATACAAAAATAAATAGACAGTAGTATGTATTCTAAAACAGAGCCATAGTATAGAGTCCGTAAAGTTTGTATGTAAAGGTAAAAACATAAACATAAATTATGTACATAAGGTAGATATTCTCCTTTTGAACTACAGAAATCAACAGTAGGATACCTATTTTAATGAATCTTTGGTAAAGATGGAAAATTAAGAGGATATTTATTATAGGAGAGACTTTTTTAACTCTCCCTTGATAAAACATTGACTGTTAACAGGCTTTCTTAAATGCAATTTTATAGATTTGCTAATTAAAACATTCAACCCATAGGATTACAGGGTATCATTCCATGTGAATTAGAGGTTAGTATTATTACAAATTTATATTGTGGTAGCGCCTGGAAATCTTTCAATGTTATCGTGACAGACACTGCAAGTATGATATATAATTGTCTAAAGGAGCTACAGTCTCAGAATCTTTTCCTTGCACAGTTCTAAAAAAAGTTTATACCATTTCAGACAATGTTTGTGGATTTTCATTGTAATCTAGAATTTCTCAAAGTGTACACAGATCTTAATAATTCCAATTCCACTAAAGTACTTGAGGCTCTTCCATTGACTTATGTGGCCTTTGGATGATGCCCATATCCACTTTGTTGTTTTTTCCTTCATTGGGGTTGATTTTGCCATGGTAACAACACAAGTGGTCACCAGAGGCAGTAAAATGCTTGATGGGAATTTCTGTGTGAGTAAGACTGAGGAGGAAGGCTCATTCCTTTGTTTTGGGCAACAGCACCCTACAGCTAAACCTGCCAATACAAAGGAGGACTATTAGTCATTTTGTTATAACAGTGCATTAAAAAAACAACAAACACATGACAGTGCAGTTAGATGTAGAGTAAAAATAAGTATAGTAATGTTTCCCCCACTCCACAATAAAAAAGCAGTTATTTTTTGACAGCTTTGCTTCTTTTGCATCTATGATGATCTATACACTAGTGATACATTTTTGTGCATTGACAGCATAATTCTAAGCCTCTAAGGGCCTTCAGCAAAATAACTAAAGGAAATTAAAGTATACACAGACACTGTACACATAAAAAATCCCATTATCTATCACATGTAATTACTAAAATAAAAATTCCCAAACAATAGATCAGTTGCTAAGAAGACACAAAATTTGAGCTTTTTTTGAAGGTGTTGGGATGTATCTTGAAGTAAGGTAAGGGCATGCACATTTGAGAGTTGTCATCACTTGAGGAAGTAGGTCATCCTTGTGTTGTCATGTTCTGTTCATAATTGAGTAGAATATTCAGCAGTCCCAACCCTATTAAAATTAAGGAGCAGATAATTACTGACACATGGGAGAAACACTGATTCCTCTGTGCTTTTCTGGTAATCTGCTGCAGTATTTACAACTCTAACACTTGGTGTGGGAGAAAAAGAAAGGATCATTAATGACAACAAACCAGCTGACAAAGTTCCATGAGTGTTTTCTTTTTTTTCTGGAGCCAAAGCAAAATCTTAGGGCATTAGGAATAACCTGCTGATTGCTCTACCACTCTATAAAATAGACCTTTTTATGTAAAATTTTAGGGGGTATTCTTTGAAACCTTCTGACTGAATAAAATGTTACAGTTTCTGGTGCCAGGGTATTAGTTCTTAGCTCATTCACAGAATCACGTAATGGTTGCAGTTGAGAAGGACCTGTGGAGATCATCAGTCTTTGTTTGACAGGATAATAACAAGGTAGAGAAGAATTTCTTGGGATGTACCATCACTTCAGAAACATAGGCGGACTGTTTGGCACCTTTTCGAGCTCTTACACTGTTGTTATCAGGTCCGGCATCCAAGATGTGTTTATTCTGAAATTCAGAGTCCCTCAAAGCTTCTGTTAGTGAGCAAAGACAAACTTGAATTGAAGACATTAAGGATAAGGAACAACAAAAAGGAGGGAAAGTTCCAAACAGTGGTTGTGCATAGTCACTGTGTTCAAGATAAAGGCTCCAGAGCAGATTTTAGGGGGTAACTATGTACCCAGTGTACTGGTCAATGCTATCTCATTGCCACTGTGCATTCTCCCATATCTTTATTCTTATTTCTTGGAGTTTCTTCCAGCTCAAAAATCAAGGTGATATTCACTAAGTCAGCTGTAGACTTGAGTAACTGGTCTAATCAGCTACACTCTTGCCCTACAGTCAGTGGACACAAACAGGCACTTTTAAAGTGCCAGTCTTTTTATCTAATGTCCTGTGATAGGGCAGATGAACTGCCTTCTAAACGTTCCTGGTTTTCTCCATTGAAGGTAGAAGTTACCAACCGCAATTGTAAATGTCTACACAATACACATCCACAGTCTAGTGGAAATCCTGCTTTCTTGCTTGCTTAGGTAGTGCCTACCCCATTGTTTTGAACAATGCTAAGCTACAAATAAGATTTAACAGTCTAAAGAATAAATGTTCAGTTAGACTGCACTCAGTAATTATACAGTAATTCCAATAAACTTGAATTTATGTGATTTGAATATGTCTTCTACTAGTCTGGAATGTTTCTTTCTCCCTCTAAAAGCATGAAATATATTGCCATTAAAAGGTGCTGGAAGATGCATAAAGGAACTAAAGGCAAAAAAAAATCAAGTTAATTTTTAAGGGATTTAATAACAGTTTAACTCCAAAACATTGTATCCTAAAGATGGCGAGCTAAAACAGCCTTTAGAAATTTAAGATTTCTTTTATTAGAACTGCTTTACTTCCTTCAGTAATGATTACAATTTCTGTAATCTAAGACAAAAGATTGTGGACTGCAGCCATGGAATAAAATAGATTTTACTTTTATTGCTGCCCATCACACACCAAGTGAAAAAAGCAAAGTGCCTTACAGCCGCATGCAGAAGTGGCCACTCATCAAGCAGACTGTATGCTAAGGTATCACAGTTCAGAACAAATACCAGCACTGTCAGTGGCAATGCCTTTTAACAGGCAAAGGTTAAGTATCATTTTTTTGGCTTTTTTCTGCTCTAGGTTTCTGTTGCACTTCAAAGTTGACATAAAGAGAAGTAAGCTTGTTTCTATTCTTATTTTGATACTAGTTGGATCTTCCAACACACTGACCAGAGTCTTTTGAGACTTTTGTGTATATACCATAACTGGAGCTGCATAGGCATGGGTAGCAATCATTGTTCTCAATAGCTATGCCCAGCAGTAGCCAGGAAGCATGTAGCAAATATTTCTACTGATGCATACAGGAAAAATAGGTAAGAGTCTGTCACTCATTTTTGCTATATTGGCTTCCCAGTGGCAACAGAAATAAATATATAAAATCCATTTTTTGTCATGTCAGTTTTTGTGACTTTTAATGCATACACCAACAAGTCACATAAGCAGTGGTAACTGGGTACGTACGTACTCAACTCTGCAATAAAAACAGCTGAAAATAACTTACTTTATTTCATAGTTGTTTGTGATGGCTTAAAAATAAGTTTATCAGTTAATGACAATAATCTGTGATGCTGAGATAACTTGGTCTTCCTCAGTCACATACTGAACGCCTTTATTTGAGAAAGAGAGAAAAGATGATCATCTTTTTGCATTATTCAGATAACAATGTCAGCTAGATTGCAACTTCAAACAACAAAAAAAAAGGCATTTTCAAACTAAAAAAGTAATCCCTACCTCCTTCTGCTGACAAACTTCTTTATTCTGTAGGAATTTTTGCTGTTTTCTGTTTTAAGTTGACGCTTTACATTTACCTGAACCAGCTTTTATGAATTGCTATGATCTCTCTTTGGTGGCTGAAAGATAGCTTGACATTTAAAGTCGGCTAAATGCTATGAATCTATTTAATGCTAATAACATAATGCATTCTGCTCATGAGTACTATTACAGGAATGTGGTTTGTAATGCTGAAAGGATTTCATGAATCATTGAGTGATTTTGTTGGCAATCACATAATATATTGAAATCAGCTGCATTTCTCCGTACCACCACTCTCGTTGTATTGTACTCCAAACTGCAAATCACTAATGGCAAGGAAGGTCTTCTAGTTTCAAACCTAAATTTATCTATGGACAATTTATATCCATTTGGTTTGCAGCCAGTATACCTTTCCTCCTATATAAGTCATATTTGTGGGATTCATTTCCCTAGGTTAAATTAGCCGTATTCTTCTAACCTCTTCTCCAAAACTTAGCCATCTGACTAAGCATTTCTTTGCACATCCTTTCTCCACTTGGGGTGAAACCCAAAAATACATTTAAGATCCTAAGTGACATTTTAGACAGAATTTATGTGTATAAATTCAGGAAAATAATCCTGGAAAACTGCCTGTGACCTCCACAGGCACACAGTATCTATGAAAACCTTTCTATATTTTCCTAATTCTGGACACCGTAGAGGCTCAACTGTGCCCCCTGTCTCTGTCAACCTGGCTGCTTAGGCAATTACCTCCTGCCTAACAAGCTTTGGATAGAGAAGTGTGTGGGGGTTTTATATTTTATTTTGGGTTTTTTTTCTCCTGTCAGATCTACAGTCTGATTTTGTGGTCATGCTCTGAATGCGTATGTCCCTCTATCATTCTGTACAATGGTGGTGGTAACCTTTTTACATGTAAGTCTAGCAATTTGAATATTTACCCTAAAGGTATCAGATCTGAGTACTCAGTCTGTGTGGGATTTAAATTTGCAGTTCACACATCCCAAAGAAATGCTCAGGCCACCATTCCCATTCTAGATAAGAATGTAACATTCCCTGTCTGCGTCATTTTGTTCAGGCAATGTCTGCCATATGCAGAGGGGCTCAGCAAGGAAGATTTACAGACTTCAGGAGTAGAGAGCAATTATTTGTTGATGAATACGCACAGCAGACAGATACGTCTGAAGAACTGTTAATATTAATATACTCACCACCTCAGTGAGGCCCTTGAATAGTGTTTGCTGGCCAGGCAATCACTGGTCAGGTTAGGAAGCGTCAACTTCTGCTCCTTGGAACGGACCAACCAACCATCACTGCTGCTGAGTTACTGCCAGCCACTTCTGTGTATTTTTCTTTTGGGTTTATACCCCTTCATGTCAGTATTTTTCTTCTTGAATTCTTCTCCCAATGACACTCTGTGGTTTTGCTCTTGGGTTTTTTTTTTTTTTTTTAATTTCTTACATCACCCAGCTTTCTCTCAAACACCTCTTCACATCTTAACAGACTTTTTCTCAGTAAAACTGAGTTGAGGACTCACAGCTGTGCTCCACCAACCTAGGCCTTGTATTGTAGACCTCTGGGCTGGGGGTTTCAAGAGTTCCTTCTCTCCTTGTGTTTGCAAAAAGGGCTGTTCTGGACCAAGCAGGACAGGGACCTCACAAGAAGAAGAGTGACTCTGGCCTTGTGTTACAATATATCCTTCCAGAGCAGGAGGGTGTGAAGGCTTCCAAAGCCTAAATGCATATCTACTTTAAAATAACTAAAACATAAGAAAAGTAACTAAAACTTAGGAAGAATGTAGGCTCATTTCCCTCTACAGGAGATGTGTTTTCTGTACCCGGCAATTTCTTGACTCATCCTTACTAATTTGGCTAATCATTTCATGGTGGCACAGGTTCAGTTATTGTTCTGAAATCCAGGTATGTTCATCGTGTAATGGTTTCATTTTTACCTATAGAATAAATGATATTATCCAAGAAAAAAATACAAGGTGTATCTGACGCAGTCTTCCTCCAGTGAATCCATATTGCCTTTCAGTATATGGCCCTTTTCTTCATCACAAGGATCAATTCAACTTTCTTTCAAATTATTTTCTAGAACTTTGTAAACATTTGAATCGGACTAGCAAAGCTGTAGTTGCAAGGAACACTCCTTCTACACATCAAATAAAAGCGTATGTGAGTTGAATGTGGGTAAACTGTGTCGCTCAGTTTGGGTGGATTATTTATCTCTCATAGCTGCTTGATTTGGCTTTCTTATGCCAATAGACTTTAATGAATACTATTAGACTGTGATCATGAATTTCCATATCCAATATGATGATTTCTGTTCTGTGTGCTCATTTCCTGTTGACATTTGCTTGTGTTCAATCTCATTATTATAAAAACTTGAGATTAAAGCACATACTATGTGGACCATACCTTAAACTCTGAAGCAATCTTAACTGCACTGTGGATATCTTTTTATCTACAAGGATACCAAATATTTTGTTGCTTGCTTAAATTACCTTTGCAGAATTTGATTTATATCAATTTTTGGAAATTCTTTCCTCATACCTGCTTTTTCTGATCTTCAAGATGGAGTTTGCTATGTTCATCAAATTGCTTTTCTTCTCCGGGTGGGCTATTTGATTACTTTTTCTGTTATTTCATTATGTGGCTTATTCATATGAGATCTTGGAAACATGCTGTACAAGTTTGTGAAAATGAAACCCAAATCAATTAAAAAAAAAAATCCAAAGTAAAACTGTCTTAGAGTCTCAGAACAACTAGTTTATATTACTATTTATGACAAAGATATCTTACTTTTAAATGTATGTTTATTGTGTTTCGTAAGAAACATGCTCAAATCTATGCTTAGTAAAAAAGAAGATGGCAAATTTGAGTAATAAGAAATACATTTTAGTGACTGCCTGCATTGCTCCTCCCCCTATTTTGTTTATGAGGTTATTTTTAGGGAGAAAAAGCATTCTTTTCTTTTCATATATATATTCACGTTTTTATAATTAGCATATGGTTTTTGATAAAGATTCTGTTTTGCAATATGATTATTTTAGATAGTGAAATCAGAAAGATAGTAATTTTTCAGAGAGTTATTTCTTAATGCTTTTTTCATTCCTATGTTGGTTTTATGATTTTGTTTGACTGAGAGTAGTGAGGAGGAAGAATTAGGAAGGGATAACAATATGATCTAAGCATAACAAAGGAAGTAGTTGGTTGGTATCTAAATGAAACTAAGGCAGTTGCCTTCTGAAGTAACTTAGAGATGTTTTATGGGAAGAAGCATTTGTTTTCACCTTCACAAATATATTAAGTACTTCAAGTTACTTTCAGTTAGAGAAAAACTGTAGTTTACCAATTAGTGTTTGTCAAGAGTATGTAATGAATGTATCAACATACTACAATAAAAAAATCATTGACTGGCAGGAACATGGAATAGTTGACCTATCATTTTCCACTTGAAATTATCTAACATTGTGGTATGGAAATACAAAAGCAAAGGAACTGAAATGCCTGAGCTCTTGCATGACAACTGAAAAATAGACATTCACAATGGATGTTAGATGTATGCCCTTTTCATGATGACATTTGTTTATTACAAAACTGAACGAGGAGAACATTGTGACACAGCTACTTTGTTCTGTCCAGCAATATGGGTTGTAAGGACTGGTGAAAACACAGGGAGAGAGCATGGATTCAGAATATTAAAGCACACTAGTATCACTTGTGATGCCAATAATAGTTTCTACTGCCGATTCAGGAACCAAAGGGTGTGAAGAATTCTGTAAAGAACTAAGAAGATTTATCTAGGGAAGACTGCTGAAAGAAGACGATGTCCATTTCCCAACTCCTAATAAATTTGGGTTGACAGGCTAAGTGAAAAGAATGCCTTAGGGAAAAGCTTGCATTCAGGGCATGAGGTTAACTGAGGAAAAGACAAGTCTAAAACTGAGGCATATGACTTCATGGTACAAAATTTGATTTTACAGAGAACCATTCTGACAGAGAATGAGGAGCTAGAGGGCTGGTGATATAAGATTTTTATAGGCTCTTTTGTGATCAAGTATCCAAATTATTACAAAAACTTAGATTGGAATTTAAAACACACAGCTTGGGAGAAGTATTTGCCATGCCTATATAGCAACATTAAAAAAAAAAGTGGTAAATAGATACAGATATAACAAAAGTCCAAGAGGACAATGGCAAGGTTCATTAAATCACTGCGTATCTGGACAATTTCAGATCATTTCACTATCATCACTTGCATCAGTATGGCAGGGAGGCAAGATTGAGACTTCCAGCTCTAGACAAGATTTAGTGCAGTTTGCCAATTTGCTCATCATCACCTTCCTTTG
This sequence comes from Pelecanus crispus, assembly GCF_030463565.1. Lineage (NCBI taxonomy): Eukaryota > Metazoa > Chordata > Aves > Pelecaniformes > Pelecanidae > Pelecanus > Pelecanus crispus. Next base: position 11,079,525 of record NC_134643.1, read on the forward strand.
CTCGTGTTAATTGTAATTATTTTCCTTTTTAAGAGACTTGTTCTACTATGTGCTCAGCACAAAGCACAGCCCTTGAGTTGAAGAACTTTACTCCAGGGAAATTAGACTGAATAGGGGCAGTGAGCAAAGCTGAGAGGAAATGGTGGCTGGGTAACTGGTTTGGTTTTTAAATACTTAATACTGTTACTAAAGTTGCTAAAGTTATGATAGGCAGTTCAAAGAATTGAGTCTGTGAAGGATTTAAATGAGGGAGGTGACTTCACGAATCTGAGGAGCAAGTGTATGAGCAGTGAGTAGGCTGCAGCTGAAGAGGTACTAAATGGGATCTGTATAACAAGCAGAGCTAGGAGAAGTAGGAAGAGCCGAATGTAGAAGTATAGAAAAGAAACAAACACAGATACCCTAGAAACTGGATGTGGATATATTATAAGGAAATACATGGAGATTATGTCACAAATAAATGGTACTGTGAGAAGAACATGCGCATTTAATGTATAAAGTAACATGTTTAAGAATATCTATATAGCATGTATGTGAAATTCAGAAAACTCTTGAACCATGGTAGAAGCCACTAATTATGTTTTTATGAAATTAAAGATGGTTAAGGCTATATTCTGAGAAGCTTGGTAACATTTATGTATTGTCTTATTCCCATGCCCTGTGCTTACAGAAGCTATATTAGCACAAATAATAATGGTATTATTTCTGCTTATATTGTGAAATGAGTATTTGTCAGGCTGATTAGAGAAGGCAAAACGTGCCTCCTTTTTTGTGGGGTTAAAAGCATTTGGGGCCTCCAATAAATTTAAAAAAAAAGTTGATCTATTATAATTATCTAGTCAACTTTGTGTAGTGGTCTTTACAATCTTTATGAGAAAAGAATCAAGGATACTATGAAATTGCATCTTTTTTCTGTAGTCTGTTTATGCTAAATGTTATCTAGTATATTAAGTCACTTACAGACTCCTGATAATACTAACATCATGATTTTCTGTGAGCCAAATTTGTTTCCTGGTGTATTACTTCTATTTTAAGTTTATAAAAGACAGTTCACAACATACTTACGGCTTCCAATACTGTTTTCTAGGAAAAAAAATGTTGCTGTCCATAAAAAGGGAGGAAACTTTAATAAACATTCTGGATAAGCCACTCTAACAGAAATATTTGCAAGAAAACTAAGTTACATTTTACGCTTTCTTCAAAAAAAAAGTTACTTTTATTTGTATTTCTTAATTAGTGCTTCCCAGACAAATTATGTGTAGTTGGAGTACTTTTAAGTCGTATGGAAAAGAATAATCTTCCCGGGAGGCTTATGTTTTAATGCTTTTTTCAACAGAGAAACTAAACCTAAATTATATTAAATAGTCTGTAACAGAGCCACATTCAGTTTGGAGTTGCAAAGGGTATAGTAATTATTAGGGGCTTCGTTGCATTTGGAGACAGCTGATTCAGTCGATAAACTGCATTTATTGGCACAATATTGCCAGATACTTTTAATAAATATTTATTTGTGTCAATTCCTAGGACTCACTAGTTTGGTCATTTTCTATAAAAGTAGAATAATAAAAACACAAGGCAGTTGTTAGATGACCTGAATGATAATGCATGAATTCTTGCATTTCTTGTGCCTGAAGCAAAATTTGTCAGACAAAGAAACTTCTTTTATACATTAAATAGCCTCTCCTTAGTTGCATTTCAACAAGCCCACATGAGCTTTTCTTACTAAATTTTGTTTCACATGCAATTGTCACTTCATTGGCAATTCTTGTAATTTATATTTCACTTACTAGCTTTATCGGCTATTGTTTCAAAGGGGCAGCATCACAGTAGTGATTCAATTATTTTAGAAACAATTAAAAACCAAGAGAATTGTAAAGCCATTTAACAATGGGATTTGGATCTGAAGTATGCAGATAGACTTCACAAACTGGGGCTTTGATAGATTTTAGATAATTCCAGAAAGTGTTTGAAACCAGCTCATCTCAAAATGTCTTCATTTCTAAAGACACCAAAAATCATAGTATCCTGGACATACCTACTGTACACAGGAACTGTACTAAGCACCAATGCGCTCAGAAATTTCCTGGGTGGATGAGAGCTGAGCACATAAGCTCCGTCAGCAGAGATGAATAGAGATGCCTCACTCTGGTTAACTGTCTTGAAAAGCCATCTGTGGTCCTGTCATGACTGAACCTTATCACTCTGTGAGAAATGCCATATCAATGACAAGATATTGGCATCACCAAGTGTTAATGACTCTTAGTAGGAAAAGCTGCCAGTGCAGTTGTTGAAGTTAGGCCCTTTACGCTGAAAAGAGCAAGTTACGTGGAGTCAGGAGAGGAGGGAGTCTGCTGCTTACATCCCTGTCATTTAGGCATTCTTTGCTGGCAGGGGCAGAGCTGGAGTTCCAGTCCCTGCTTTTGGTGTTACCTCATTTATTACTGTATTACTTGTTAATATAAAATGCATTAATGTTTCTGGAGTTGCACACTTCTGCCAGATACCCTTTTTTCTGACTAAATGCCACATTTTCTGGTCAACTGAATATATACCATTGGACATTCTGAAATATTCAATGGTATATAACTGATCAATCATCCATACTATCCTAATATTATCAGCAGTATTAACTATATAATTACTAATAGAACAGTTTTGCTCTGTTTTTCATGTGCTTCATATTCAGTAGGCCACTAAGTTCTCTAAATCAGAGAAATACTATAACTGAATTGCTGAGACCTTCCATCTTCACAGTGAAAGGAGTTAAAAACAAGCATACAAAGAATTTAATGTACAGCATAGACCTCTTATCCTCCAGTGAAGCTCATTTTGCACTAGTGAAGCAGAGCTTCATTATCTGTTCTAGTATCCAGAAGATTCTGGGCTTTTTCTTTCCTTTCAGTACTTTTCTGTGTTTAAAATGTCCTTTTGTTATTCTAAAGAAACTATACACCAAATCCCACTGGAAAGTCTGATTAGTCCTCTCGTATAGTAGCTAGGCAACTGGCAACAAGATCTTTTGCACAGATATAAGCGTTTGCCCTTTTTTTCTGATTTTTGGGAAAGAGGAGTAAAAGAAGCCAGTATGCTGCAGGGATTCAGTAATAAAGAGAGCAGAAATGTAATCTTTCTTTTGGGTTACAGCCGTATTAAATTTATACACTGACACATACACACAAATTCAAGGGGGGAAGGTAACTTCTGAAGAGAAACGTGAAAAGCCATGAGTCCCAGTTGGTCCCCTTGTACTCAGATTCACAAAATTAGAGGGAACTATTGATAGATTATAGGGGCATTAGAAAACAATAGATGTTAGAAATACATAAGCAAACTTTGTACGTAAAGGTCATCAGAAATTTGGAACAGTGTGATTGTTGTTAGCTTTCACAGTATATTTTTATATTTGTTCAGCTTGACTTTCTGGAATCTTTCATGCTTCATTTCTGGTAGAAAGGTGTAGTGGATCTTCCTTCAAGAGCAGCAAACAAAGAAAATAACTTTCCAGTATGCATAGCATTCAGTTTAAAAGTATTCAGCTGTATCAGTTGAAAACACCATATGATTTTACTGTTAAGTTTTCAAATAAGTAACTTCATATGTTTATTGTATCACAGGTACAGGAATGGCTGTGCTTAAACTGCCAGACCCAAAGGGCAATGTCAGGACAACTTGGGGATACGGGCAAGGTGCCACTTCCGAAAACAGGCCCTTCACAACCAGTATCCAAACCACCTGCTACTCCTCAAAAACAGCCTATGCCTGCTGTCTCACATTCCCCTCAGAAGCCTTCCACACCGCCTACTCCAGCAGCAGCAAAACCGAAGGAAGAACCAGGCATTCAGAAGGAAGTTCCAAAACTTCAGCAGGGGAGACTGGAAAAAACATTGTCAGCTGATAAAATCCAACAAGGAATTCAAAAAGAAGATGCAAAACTTAAGCAGGGAAAACTTGTCAAGACACCCTCAGCTGATAAAATCCAACGTGTTTCTCAGAAGGAAGACCCAAGACTCCAGCAAACAAAACTGACAAAGACAGCCTCATCTGATAAAATTTTGCATGGAGTTCAGAAGGAGGATGCAAAATTTCAAGAGGCAAAACTGGCAAAAACGTCCTCAGCTGATAAAATATTGCATGCAGTTCAGAAGGAAGACATAAAACTTCAAGAGACAAAATTGGCAAAAATACCCTCAGCTGACAAAATTTTACATGGAATTCAGAAAGAAGACCCAAAACTCCAACAGATGAAAATGGCAAAGGCACTATCAGCTGACAAAATCCAACCTGCAGCTCAGAAGGAAGATCCACAACGTCAAGAAGTCAAATTGTCAAAGACAGTTTCAGCTGATAAAATCCAACATGGAATTCAGAAAGAAGATCCAAAACGTCAACATGAGAAAATCATGAAAACTTCATCAGTGGAGAAAATTGAACAAGAAGCTCAAAAAGAAGAATCAAAACTTCAGCAAGGGAAACTGTTAAAGACACTTTCAGCAGATAAAATTCCTGCAACAGTAAGTTCAGACCAAAAGAAACCCCAAATAACATTGCAAGAAGATAAAAAACCTGTGCTCCCAGAAAAGCGCACACCACATCCAGAGGACAAAAAAGAACAAATTACAGCTGAGAGTAAAGACCATGTTGCTGAACAGAAAGCAGAAGTTGAAGCACCTTATAAGGGACTGCAAGCTAAGAAGCAAGAGGATATTAAGAAAGAGGGTTTGACAACTGGGATTTCACAAGTGGTTTTGAAAGCTGAAAAAGCTCAGGAAGAAGAAATTCCTGTTCAAACACCACCTTTGCCAGGAACTGACCGTGTGGAAGCAGTGAGAGAAAAAACAGTAAGTGGCTTTCTCCCTCTCATCCCCCTTCTCCCTTGCTACAGTTTAGATTCTGATCCTGACAGACCCTCTCCTTTATGTCTTCCCACTCTTTATTGTTATTCTCTGTATGGGATGATTCTAAATTATAAAATCAATGACTCCTGTTGAGTGAAAGTTTCAGCAGTTAGTCCTATGCTCTACGTGCAGATTTTCAGTACTACTTGCATGATTTTCAGTCTCAAGCAGTTAAGCATTTGAAACTAAGGCAAAGTTCCTGTTTAATCATTTTTCCAATATGTCTGATTTATTTACCTGTTTCTGTAGACTCTCCAGACTTTGGAGTTTAATTGTTGAAATTGGAGTGTTTTCATAGTTCTTAATCCCAAAGGGGAATAATGTGTAATGGTAAGGCGTACAATGTTTTGCAATACCAAAATATAATAACCATTTGAGGAATACTTCATGATGCCTGAAGATGGTATGTCGAAATATGCAACCTTTACAGCTTTTCGTACTATTTCATTTGCTTATCTCGTATGGGCAAGTACTTTTAGGTAGGGTTCTTGGTGGGCTCTCAAGTCAGATGAATGTATGGGTTTATGATAGCATGTACTAGAGGTCTGCATTTCTTAAGTAAATGCATTTGCTGGATGTGAAATCACCAACAAGTCACTTTATCAGATGAAGTGAGTAATATACACAATTTGTTGAGAAATGAAAAATGATGTTTTTTTATATCAGCACCATGAATTGTGTGCTGATTATTATGTTATGAAAGTAGGAGTAGATTTGCGAAAAGTGTTTAACCTTTGCCAAAGTTATGTTTTTAAATAATCCCAATCAAAAAAGTCAAGGGGCTTTTTGTTTTGTTTTGTTTTTTTTTTTCCTTGTGATAACCAAGACATTTGGACAGAATAATATTCTGATTCAGAAATTGTGCTGTGGAAAATACTACTATTTTTATAAACCAAGTTTTCTGTCTGAAATATATCTCCTATCAGATGTCGTGTTTCCTCCTCTTGATGGTATCAAGAGGTATGGTGTCCCCTGATTGTACCGAGGGAATCTCTGAATTATGCTCAGAGTAACATAGCCAGAAATTCTGTGTTCTGGAAGAAGCAAGAAGGAGATCTAAAGAAAATCCTGTATCAATCTGACTATCTCGTATCAAACATAAGACACTATTGCAGGACTTTCCAAGAAGAGTAAGCTTAATTTTGTTAACAAAATGTCTCTTTTGGGGATTTTTTTAAATTCATATCAGAAAACCTAAGAAGTAGACTTAGAATTTTGTTACTGTTGTTAAAAATTTGGGGTTTTTTTTCTGTTGAAAAACATTTGTAAGGGAAAATTTTCATCACATGCTAGTCTTGGTCCTGTCTGGTCATTTTTATGTTCTATAAGGAGGTGAAAGCATATTATACTCTAGACAAATCTAAGATTCGTATGTTGGATTTCCATCTCTGATAGCGACAGATTTTAATTGAACATTAATTAGTGATTTCAAATGTGACGCACACGTATATTTCACTCTTATTTCACTAATATTTTACTTCTTCCTACTGCCTTCTAACTGAAGTCAAGACTTCTTCAGTTAATACCATAAATAGGGATTATCTTTCGCTTGCTCTTGTTATCAGACTTTGAAGCACACTTAGCTAAAGTTTGTAAAGCAGAAGCTTCTTGAATAAAAAAAAAACAACATACATATCTACTTATAAGTATTTTTAAAATTAGAACATTCCGAAATACAAACCAGAATTGAACGAATGGAAAAGCAATAGCTATTTTTACACAAAAAGACTTATTTTTTCCTTTTCCCGATCTTTTTTCTCCTTGGAAAAATCCTAAAAAAGAAAAAAAAGAAGCAGCTCAAATTGTTCAGGATTAAAAATAAAGCTGGTGCCTCACCTAGCTTGTACTTTATAAAAATAACTCTGATTTTCTAAATTTTTATTTATTGAAGGATTTTAATGTTCTCCATGCTGTACATCAAACATTGCTAGATAAAATTCTTCCCAGGAGACCATGTGACAGAAATGGAAGAGGAGATAAGAATGTAGATATCACACATTGATTCCATTTCTGTTGGTAAAGGACAACTGTCCCCCTGTACTCAGCACTGGTGAGGCCGCACCTGGAATACTGTGTCCAGTTTTGGGCCCCTCAATACAAGAAGGACATTGAGGTGCTGGAGCGTGTTCAGAGAAGGGCAACGAAGCTGGTGAAGGGTCTGGAGCACAGGCTTTCTGAGGAGCGGCTGAAGGAACTGGGGTTGTTTAGCCTGGAGAAGAGGAGGCTGAGGGGAGACCTTATCGCTCTCTACAACTACGTGAAAGGAGGTTGTAGTGAGGTGGGTGTTGGTCTCTTCTCCCAAGTAGTTAGCGATAGGACGAGAGGAAATGGCCTCAAGTTGTGTCAGGGGAGGTTTAGATTGGATATTAGGAAAAATTTCTTCACAGAAAGAGTGGCCAAGCCTTGGAAGAGGCTGCCCAGAGAAGTGGTGGAGTCACCATCCCTGGAAGCATTCAAAAAACGGGTAGATGTGGCACTCTGGGACATGCTTTAGTGGGCATGGTGGTGTTGGATTGATGGTTGGACTGATGATCTTCGAGGTCCTTTCCAACCTTAATGATTCCTAGTTTTTATTTTCATTAAAAAATAATGCAGCCACCAAGCCAGGAAACATGAAATTATTACTGTACCCTTATCTGGTTTAGTGGTGGACTTGGGAGTGTTAGGTTAATGGTTGGACTGGATGATCTTAAAGGTCTTTTCCAACCTAAACAATTCTGATTCTATGAATATCTAGACATTGAAGAATATGTTTTACATGTGTTACAGGACAGAATCATATGAAGGGTTTCAGGTAGGTGTATTTTTAAATAGGGATGCAAAGGAAAACCTGATTCTTTCTGCACTTGACAAACTGCTGATGCTGTTTTATATCCAAATCTGTGCAAATGGTAATTACTAACTCTTTAGTATTCCAATGAGATAAGTAAATAATACCATCCTCATTTTTCACTAAAAAAAAAGACAGCAATACCCCAACAGGTCCCTAAAGACACAGAGGCTAAAGTTCTGATCCAGTACAATCAGTAGAATGGTCCTTGGAAAATCACGGATATCAGTTGTATTTCGAGATCTGGCATCATTTGAAACAAAAGTGACTTAAATATTGAAATATTTTAAAATATTTGGGTCTTAAACTATGATTTAAGGTATCATAAAGCCATTCTTTCCTTCAAAAGATTCTTTTTTCAGTAATATTTTAAACTGTAATTTCTTCAAAAAGATTTTAAAGAATAAACTGACTTTGATCATGATTTACTGGTTCTTTTCATGAGAAACCATCTTGTAATATTGACTATTCACATGTGCAATAGCAGTTAGCTGTTCTAACAAGGATGCCTGGAAGTCTTGGACGGTTATGACATACAGTTTGTCAGTATAAAACAGTCATCTTGGAACTCATAAATTAACATATAAGTAGTTCAGCATATCTATGTGAACACATTACCATGGTATAAATTGGACATATATTTACAACACATCAGATATATTATATAAGTTCCCTTATTACTACCTTCTTATGTTTACTGAGGAATGGTTGTGTGCTTAGGTTGAGTAACCGGGTAGAAATTAATATATTGTAAATTGTCATCATTATTTTAACACATGCCATTAATGACAAAATGCAGACCAGGGGGACAGAATAAGGAGGAAAAAGCTTTTCTGTAAGCAGTTTTTCTGGACACAAATAAAATGTTTCATTTTGATAATACAAAACTCTAATACAGATTAAACAGTTTAGTCAACCAAAGTCTTTTTTTCACTCTTTGCAACTTATTTTTTTGATAATGTAGATATCTTTATTTCTTCTATAAACAGAATGACCTTTTAAAAATCATGAGTTCCTTTGCAAAATAAAATTTCTGTTCTGTGCAACAGAATGTCATCTTGCTGGCTATAAATAATTTAGAAAACTGACAAGACTTTTTTTTTTTTTAAATCACAGTTTTGTTTTACTAGAGTTCTGATTGGATTTGATAACTAATTAGACTTTTTAAAGCACTAAGCTTTATATTTTCAAATAAGAATATTAAAAGTGAGGAAGTATAAGAATAAGTAATACTTGTAAAGCAAAAACTTCTAACGCAGAATAGTTGTATGATGTATTGGCACTGACACTGTAGAAATGCCACTAGAATAGTACAAATGCATCCTATATTAGATCATTTTTACCATTAGTTAAAGAGGTTGCATTTGCTGGTTTTAAACAGTCTTATCCAGCCTGCAGTTTTTGTAAGTATCCTTCTTCCTCATGTCTCAAGATCCGCCGATCAATGTCTGTATTAGAGCTAAATTTGTCCAGTATTAAAAACTCACAGTAGACAAACTTTCAGAAAAAATTCCATTCAACTACTCAGAAAAGACCAGTAATTCAACAAGTACCAAAGTACTTCCTACTTTACAAGAAAAAAGTGTTTTTTTCTTATTGATTAAAATAAATTTTTAATTCTCCAAGAGTTGTTAGATATGTATATGATCCTTACCAACATTGTTTCTGCAATATTTTTTTATTCATCTATAAATCTTATGTTTTTGATATGTTTACAAGTTTGACAATGATGTTGTCTTTGTGTATGTGATGGCCAACCCTGTAGGAAATAAATTACCAGTCATTTAAGAATAGATGTAGCTAATCACAATATCCTAGTTCTCAGGCTGCAGGAAATGGGAAAAAAAAGCACAAAGACCAAATATTATTTATTGTAAGTTACATGCATATGATCTTGAAACATGATGTGCAGGATAATTTTTCCATGACATATCATGGGGCAGACAACTATACATACAAAAATGATAGAAAGTATATTCATATTATGGTAGCCTTAAAAAGAAATTTGGATTTTCTCATCACATTTATTTCTAGTGATAAAAGAAGTCCCTCCTTATAGTAGATCTTTTTCTTCTCCTTACAATACAAAAAGCAGTCTTTCCCATATTGTTTCCTATTACTAATAGCAGTGATGTTATGGCATATACTGAGATTCAACAACAGGGCGGGCAATAGCAATACTCATTGCATTCTCTTCTGGTTTGGTCATTGAGTAGGTACTACACATTGGACTCACAGATAATGGCACCATCACAAATTACAAGGAGAATGGCTGAAGTTGTTCCATGACCAGTTGTTGTCTACCTATTTCCGAGCTTAACTGTTTAGTTGATGCCCTCTGTCTCTGCTTTACAAGTCACTGTATCACTTCATCTCCCTGTGGGGAACCAAGATCTGACAGATTCACTTTCACTAGTTGGACACAGTCTGGCCATCAACTCCTAGGAGACCTTCTGAGCTTGAACAATGTTTGGATTTTCTAGTAGCTTACCTAAATTGATCGCTGTGTTTGGTTGGGTTGTGTTTATAAGTATGAACATATTGGAAATAAAAAAAAAATAACAATCAAATGTCATAGGTGAAATTTTAGTGAGGGGCGTGATATTTCTAGATGGAAAAATCCTTTGTTTTTAATGAAATGTGTATTTTTTTTAAAGCATAGCCCAATAAATTCCACTTAAACACTTTCTTCTTTAATAAAGGGAACAAAAATGTATAAATAACATACAAAACCTAAAATTTTTAATTTATTGCTGAATTTTTAGGAAAAGTATATATAATTCTGTCATTAGGGCTGGATAATATCCAAAAGTACATTTTTCAGAATAATAAGTGCTGAATTGTTTAAGAGGTGATGATTTCCCAAAGTTTTTTGGAGTACTGTAGGTTTCTCCATATTTTTATATTAATCACAGCTTTATCATTAGAGTTGTCCCTAGAAATAATTGTTTTCATATTTGATTTTTAATTGCAATGGATTTTGCTCTGATATCAGATACTTGGATTTATCATATTGGGAACAATACTGGTAAGAATAGATGTAGTTTATATTCGAAGTAGTATCTGATTTTGCAAAGCATATAACAAATCACTTCTATGAAATTGAGATTACTTAACAAAAATTAGTAGATTACTGTAATATTAATATTAGTGTTTTAATGTAGGATTATGTGCACAGTGATATGTTTATAGGCAAAAGCAGGTGCTTTAAATGTAAATTAAATAATAAAAAAATGACTAGTTTATAAAAATACAATAACTGACAATAACAAATACTTCGGTTATGATATTTTGGCATTAAGTATAACTTTAGTGTGAATAAACATTTGAAAATACTTGTAATTGATAGCAACTTAACATGAGTGTAAATGTACATTTAAATTATAATTAACCATTGTTGTCATTTTCTTAATATATTTATTCCACAGTATATTTTTAACTCAGCATATTGCCAAGGAAGTTGATAAATTAAAGCTTTAAATAAATGGTTTGCTGTACTTTAGAAATCATTGACTTAGATTAGCAAAGTTGATAAATACTCTACCTACTTGTATTATTGAGGGCCATAACAAATGTGAAGATCACATCATATTATTAAAATCCAGAGACCTTGGGATGCTTGTTCTCAAATTGCTAGTGGAGGTGGGGACACTTCATAAGACTGTCAGCTAAGATGACAGCTAAGATGACCTGTCATTTGGATAGTGAGCGGTTTTGTTGGCTGAATGGTGAGGTACTTTCACGAAGTACGGAGCATTCCACAGTTGAGAGAAGCAGGAGGGAAACTCTGGTGTGGAAATACTTGCTGAAGGATATTCTTGTTGTTATCTAAAGAACCTGATAGAGGTGCTTGTCATTCAGAATGGTGTAGAAGGATCTAGAGGCTAGAATGACTAAGGGTGTTTAATTAGGGCTGAGAAGGAAAACATTGGTTATGATGCTGTCAGGTATGCCTGCCTTGTTTGCTTCCTTATTTCCTTGGATCAATAGCTGACCATCGTGCTTTCCTCCCTGCAATTACACTTCCCTACTAGCAACTTACCTCTGTGTTACAAATTTACAGAGAAACTTCTTTTTTATGAGGTACTCAGAAAATGTTTGTACAGTGCCAAACTGCAGATATGGGAACATTCCAAATTGCATTAAGTCATGTTTCAGTACTCCATGTATTCTGTTGCAAGTTACAATGTATAACACTAAAATCAACAAAATGAAACCATAGGTCCAAAATTTGAGAAGATTGACATATTGCTGGACAGTTATAAAAGATTGAATGGGCAAAGAAAGGAGCAGACCCCAGAAATACTGCAGGCTGACGTTTGGCAAGCTGTATTACTTTATATATAAAACTGTGTAGGCAGTTTTGAAACATAGGTAATTAAAATCTTCATTAAATTAACCCCAACTTGTCCCATGCATATGTGAACAAATGATAGATTGTTATTAATACGTGTTTTGAAAACAATTAAATACAGTATTTGTTTATATTGAAAAATAGAAGATCATCTTACAGCTAATAAAATCACTAGCCAGTGTGAACAACCATGCAAAGCATAGTTAGATTCAATGGAAAAACTCAAAATTTGAGGAACTTTCTGTATGATTTTAATAGCTTTGAATAACAAAATTAGTGTTCAGTCTTTTATGGTTTAATATAATTCTTGGCATCATAATTTTTCATCTGAGACATTAACTCATCTTTTAGAAAAAAACCCACATGTATTTAATTGCCTGGAGACATTAAGAATTTTTATATAAATATATACACACGCATATGTATTTATTTTTTTAGGAAAAGGAGGATGACAAATCAGACACGTCAAGCTCTCAGCAACAGAAAAGTCCACAAGGTCTGAGTGACACCGGGTATTCTTCTGATGGGATATCAAGTTCACTTGGTGAAATTCCAAGTCATATCCCCAGTGATGAAAAGGATTTACTCAAAGAATCTAATAAAAAAGACACTATTTCACAAGAAAGTCCACCAAGCCCCTCAGATCTAGCTAAATTGGAAAGTACTGTACTGTCTATTTTGGAAGCTCAGGCAAGTACGCTTTCTGATGAAAAAACTGCAAAAAGCAAAGAGCTTTATGAAACGTATGGTGAACAGACAACGGATCAACATAAAACAAAGCCTTTGCCAGTCACTCCAGAATCTTACAGTTCAGATGAGGAAGACTTAGAAGCTATTCAAGAAGGTGAAGAAACCATTGTAGAAGATGGCAAAGGAAGTGCTTCCTCCCGGGCAGACTACAAGGAAGAAGAGGAAGGAGATGACGCATCAGCAAGAAGACAACGCTATGATTCTGTGGAAGACAGCAGTGAGAGTGAAAACTCACCTGTCCCAAGGAGAAAAAGAAGAGCTAGTGTTGGTTCTTCAAGCAGCGATGAGTACAAACGAGATGACAGTCAGGGATCAGGTGATGAGGAAGACTTCATTAGGAAACAGATTATAGAGATGAGTGCTGATGAAGATGCCTCGGGTTCTGAAGACGATGAATTCATTAGAAATCAACTCAAAGAGATCAGTGTAACTGAAAGCCAAAAGAAAGAAGAAGTGAAAAGCAAAGCCAAAGGAACAGCTGGAAAACATAGAAGAATGGCACGGAAAAGTAGTGCAGGCTATGATGAGGATGCAGGAAGACGACATTCATGGCATGATGACGATGATGAGACTTTTGATGAGAGCCCAGAGCCAAAATACAGGGAAACTAAAAGTCAAGATGGTGAAGAACTTGCAGTAACTGGAGGAGGAGGCCTTCGGCGTTTCAAAACAATAGAGTTAAATAGTACAATAACAAACAAATATTCTGAAGCATCTGAACAACAGAAAGGTATTTTATATTTTGATGAAGAGCCTGAGCTAGAGATGGAGAGTCTTACAGATTCACCAGAAGATAGATCTAGAGGAGAAGGGTCTTCTAGTTTACATGCTTCTAGTTTCACACCAGGTACATCTCCTACTTCAGTGTCATCACTTGATGAAGACAGTGACAGCAGTCCTAGTCACAAAAAACTGGGAGGGGAGAGCAAACAACAGCGCAAAGCCAGGCATCGGTCACATGGTCCTCTTCTTCCAACTATTGAAGATTCTTCAGAAGAAGAAGAACTACGGGAAGAGGAAGAACTGCTAAAGGAACAAGAGAAACAGCGTGAATTAGAACAGCAGCAAAGAAAAAGTTCTAGCAAAAAATCTAAAAAGGACAAGGATGAACTAAGAGCTCAGAGAAGAAGGGAACGTCCAAAGACTCCACCAAGTAATCTTTCTCCCATTGAAGATGCATCTCCAACAGAAGAATTACGACAGGCAGCAGAAATGGAAGAGCTGCACAGATCTTCCTGTTCTGAATATTCACCTAGTATTGAGTCAGATCCTGAAGGATTTGAAATCAGCCCAGAAAAAATAATAGAAGTACAAAAAGTTTACAAATTGCCCACTGCTGTCTCTCTATATTCACCAACAGATAAACAACCAATTGGACTCCCAAAAGAAGAAAGTGTTCAGAAGACATTGAAAAGTGCTGAAGAGATATATGAGGAGATGATGCATAAGACCCATAAATCCAAGCCATTTCAAATTGCAAATGAAAAAGATGAAGTATTTGAAAAAGAATCTTTATATGGTGGAATGCTAATAGAGGATTATATTTATGAATCTTTAGTAGAGGATACTTACAATGGAACTATTGATACTAATCTTATAATGAGACAAGATGAGAGCAATGAATATATACAACAGAGAGGAAAAGAGAAAAAAATAAGAGCTTCAGAACAGATCTATGAAGAACCACAGAAAATTACTGATGTACAGAAAGACTACTATAGTGTTGAGACTGTACATTCTATTGTGCCTCAAGAAGATATTGTTTCTAGTTCTTACATTATCCCAGAAAGTCATGAAATAGTTGTATTAGACAGCACAGTAACTTCCACCACGGAGGAAAAGCAGTTGTTAGATGCAGAAGCTGCTTATGAAGAGCTTATGAAAAGACAGAGAATGCAGCTAACACCTGGGTCCAGTCCAACACAACCAACTTCAGGTTTTGTTCCCACATCTGATACAAAGGTACCTAGTGTTGGAGAAATAGTGGATAGTACATCTTTAACATCAAGCACTACTTCAGCAATCTCAGATGTATCACCTGTCAGTAGCACAGCACTTTCTATTCCAGATGTTAAAATAACACAGCATTTTACAGCAGAGGAAATTGAAGATGAATACTTAACAGATTATGCCAGAGAAATTCAAGAAATAATTTCTCATGAAACATCAATGTTGACCTACTCTGAGACATCAGAAGGTGCTGCATCAGTTTTACCTTCTGATACAGCTTCCTTAACATCATCTACATCTTCGGTTTGTACCACAGATAGTTCATCACCTATAGATAGTGCAACCACAGGTTATGTAGATACAGCAGATGCTGTAAGTAAACTAGCAGATTCAGAAGGTGTCAGGATAATAACCCAAGTTTCCTTAACATCTGCAAAAGAGTACTCTGAAGTGAGCATGCCTTATGATTCTGTTGCCGAAGCCACTAAAAAGCCACCTATAGCATCAGATACGGAAAGTGTGGATCAAGCTGCAGTTTGTTTGCCTGAAACTGCACCTTCAGTAGTGGCAACTACAGTTATAAAACCCAAGCAATATGCAACTGATACCATTACTTTTGATACTTCCAAAGTAGAAAAAGAAGCAGCTAAAAAACTGAAAAGTACAGTAGAGGCTGGCATTGTCAAAATTCATCATGAAGATTCACACAAAGAATTGGGTGTTGATATGACAAGGATTAATTTGACTAGTGCTATATCTGAGCAACCACCTGTATGTATAGCATCAGTACCAATTACAGAGCCTGCATCAGAAACATCTTCTGTACCTACTCCCAGTGTTGTAAGTAAGACCAGCATGGTCTCTGTGCCTTCCTCAGCTCCTGCTGTAACATCCAAAGTATTCTTGCTTTTTAGAAGCTCTTCTTTGGATTCTCCTGCACAACCTTCTCCACCCCCGCCTCCTCCTCCACCACCACCCCCTCCTCCACCATTACCTCCACCTATTTTACCCAAGCCAGCCATTTATCCCAAAAAGAAGTCACAGATTAAGACTCCAGCAGCAACAGCTCCCACAATGGTACCTTCAGTCACAAGTGTTCCAACACTAGAGGCTACAGCTGTATTAAAGAATCATGTGGTACCTATCACAAAAACATACACCCCAACACCACCTCCTGTACCACCCAAACCATCCTCCATTCCAGCAGGGCTTGTTTTCAGTCACAGGCCTGCTGAAGTAACCAAACCTCCAATTGCTCCTAAACCAGCAATTCCTCCACTCCCAATAGCTGTTCATAAGCCAGCAGAAACACAGCCCAAACCAATAGGTTTGTCATTGACTTCAAGTATGACTCTGAATTTGGTCTCTGCAGCTGAATACAAAATAGCATCTCCCACTTCCCCTTTGTCTCCACACTCTAACAAATCTTCACCAAGGTTGACAAAACCCTCACAGGAAACCTATGTTGTCATCACATTGCCATCTGAGCCCGGGACTCCCACAGAAGCTATAACTAGTCAGGCTGTTACCAGCTGGCCTTTAGAAGCACCTTCTAAAGAACAGATTCCCCAGCCTATGCAACCAATTTTTACTCCATCCATGAAAACTATGGAAATTCAAAGTATGGCAGATCAGAGTATGTATATTTCAGGTGCTTTGCAAACTATTCCTGTCACAACACAATCAACTTTTGAAAAAATACCTAGTTCAAAAGCAGAAGGAGTAACAACAGAGGTAACCAAGACCACAGTGTCTGTGGTTAAGGGCCCAGTGCCTGGTTTTGGTTTAGGTAGTGTCGCTATTACTATACCTCCAGAGCCACTGCATATAGTAGATCAACCCAGGTATAGAGAGAATGGAAGACTCCATCCTTTGGGTGATGTCATAGATCTTCGCACTTTAACTAAGATGGATATTGAAATGAGAGACAGCTGTATGGATCTGTCTGCTGTTTCTATGGACATGAGAAGGCAAATGCCAGCAAGTGATACATGTGGGCGGCCAGTAAGTACTGTCCAGCCAGCTATAGTAAATCTTAGCACTGCATGTGTTGCCGATCCTTCTCTGTCTGTAGTCACTGAGACAGTAACTGTAATGACCTGCACCGCCACTGTAAGCTACACTGCCAGTACAGATAGCCTTGTGGATCTGGGACATGCGATGACAACGCCGCTTCAGCTAACAACAAAACATTTTGAGCCTGCATACAGAGTACCAGGCAGCCAGGCTTTCTCTGCAGGTAGAGATGAAGTGCCAATAAATTTATCCTTAGGTACTTCAACGCATGCAGTGACGTGGGCTACTACAAAGCCTGTTACTGTACCACCTGTTGGTGTTACAAATGGCTGGACTGATCTCTCCACTTCTCAGGAGCCAATGGAGAGTGGAGCAGTTGACCTTAGCACTACAAAATCCCACAGAACAGTGGTAACCATGGATGAAACTACTTCAGGTATCATAACAACAGTAATAGAAGATGATGAAAAGCCTGTGGATCTGACTGCAGGGAGAAGAGCTGTCTGCTGTGATATGGTTTATAAATTGCCATTTGGTAGGAGCTGTACAGCACAGCAGCCGCCAACTACACTTCCTGAAGATCGCTTTGGTTACAGAGATGACCATTATCAGTATGATCGTTCAGGGTCATGTGGCTACCGAGGAATGGGAGGTATGAAACCATCTATGTCTGACACAAATTTATCAGAAGCTGGACTGTTTGCATACAAAAGCAAGAATAGCTTTGATTATCGAGTTGGGGCAACTGATGCAGCAGTAGATCTTACTTCTGGAAGAGTTACTACAGGTCAGTATGACACAGCAGCAGATCTTTCTTTGAAATATAATTTTGATGTTCTTCACCTCATTTCAGGATGATTTTTTTATTATTTTCCCCTCCTTCCGTTGTCTTGTTTTCTTTTGGACGGTGTCACAAATTATTCTGGATTACACGCTTTTCATTTCTTCATTTTACATATGTGTTTTGCACAGAGGTGCCTGCATGTGCCTGCATGTTCAGAAATGCTGTTTCCTTCACATCTAAAGTAGATCATTAACCTGAAGATTTGCATGCAGTTTCCCTTTCCCATTTAATTAATCAAGATGGGATGACTTTGAGAATCCACAAAGCAGCATTCTTTTGTGGGACTGGACTGTAACTTTGCCCTGTAATTTCAGGTGAGGTTATGGATTACTCAAGCAAGACTACTGGTCCTTATCCAGAGACTCGGCAGGTGATTTCTGGCATCGGGCTCAGTACACCACAGTATTCCCAAGCAAGAATGGTGTCATCTCTGGGTTCCCAGTTTGGCGTTGGAAGCGTTTTAAGATCATCCAATGGTGTTGTTTATTCTTCAGTAGCGACTCCAATCCCATCCACATTTGCCATCACTACACAACCCGGTTCTATTTTCAGTACAACTGTCAGAGATTTACCTACTCTCCAAACAATTGACTCGGTGCCCTCTTTATCAACTTTGCAACAGAATCAACCACTCCCAAGATCATACAGTTTCTTGACAACAGTGGCAGCTGAAAAAGATAGTGCAATTACTGCCATTGATATGGAGACAGGGTTACCACCTCTTACTATAGAAACTATTACCACTGAGCCAACTAACTTGATACCTGCTTTAACTACAGCATCTGAAGTTTATACAGATGTAATTGAAGATGAGGTTGCCCTTCTCATTGCCCCTGAAGAAGGCAAACAGCAGCAGCTTGATTTGGAGCGTGAACTTCTTGAGCTTGAGAAAATTAAGCAGCAGCGCTTTGCAGAAGAGCTGGAATGGGAACGTCAGGAAATTCAAAGATTTAGGGAACAAGAAAAGTTTATGGTGCAAAAAAAGCTTGAGGAGTTGCAATCCATGAAACATCATCTCTTATTTCAGCAAGAGGAGGAACGACAAGCTCAGTTTATGATGAGGCAAGAGACATTAGCCCAGCAGCAGTTGCAGCTTGAACAATTCCAACAACTTCAACAACAGCTCCACCAACAGTTAGAGGAGCAAAAAATTCGTCAGATATATCAGTATGGTTATGACCCTTCAGGAACCGGCTCGCCACAAACTACTACAGATCAGACACTTTTGGAAGGACAGTATGCAACCACAGAAAATGGCCAGTTTTGGCCTACTGATGATGCAACCACTACAGCTTCAGGAGTGCTGGGTATTGAAATTCCACAAAGCCAAACGTGGTATACAGTTCAGTCTGATGGCATTACCCAATACATACCTAGGTCTGGCATCCTAAGCTCTGTTTCAGAAATGTCTCTTAAGGATATTGATGTTAGAGAGGAGAAGCAATTGAAAAAGAGAAGTTCTATGCCAAAATTACGTGGTCCATATGAGGAGCTTGAGGAGACCCTGGAAGAAGAGCCCCGGTGCTTCAAAAAGATAGTGGACAGTGGAGTGCAAACTGATGATGAAGACGGAGCAGACAGAAGTTACACAAATAGGAGACGGAGAGCCAAGAAGAGTGTTGATACAAGTGTTCAGACAGATGATGAAGATCAAGATGAATGGGATCTCTCTAGCAGATCCAGAAGGAAGCCCCGTGTAGGGAAATACAGTGAGAGTACCACTGAGGCAGACAAAGCTAAACAATTCTCCAAAGTATCTAGTATTGCAGTTCAGACAGTGGCAGAGATTTCAGTACAAACAGAACCTGTAGGAACAATAAGAACACCTTCAGTCAGGGCCCGATTGGATGCTAAGGTTGAAATCATAAAGCACATTTCAGCTCCAGAAAAGACATATAAAGGAGAAAGTTTGGGATGTCAGACAGAGACAGAGTCAGATACTCAAAGTCCCCAATATCTGTCAGCTTCATCTCCTCAGAAAGATAAAAAACGCCCAACACCATTAGAGATAGGCTACTCATCCCACCTTCGTCCAGACTCCACATTGCAGGTAGTCCCTTCCCCTCCCAAATCTCCCAAAGTTCTCTATTCACCCATTTCACCTGTTTCACCAAGCAAAGTTATAGAGTCAGCATTTGTACCCTATGAAAAACCCATCACTGATGACATCAGCCCTCAGAAGATGCTGCATGCTGACGTTGCCAAGGTTCCTCCATCAAGCCCAAAGGCAGCAAAGATGATGCAACGCTCTATGTCTGATCCTAAGCCCCTGAGTCCCACAGCAGAAGACAGTTCCAGAACTCAGTTTCAGTACACTGAGGGTTTCATGGTAAGAAGTGTTTGCTTTCTTTTTTTTTTTAAATATGCAGTTCTACAGCTGTCAGTACAGCATGAGGGCTGACACACTCATTTGCAACACCTGTGTATGTAGTCTTTTTGCACACCTTGCTGAAAGGTAACGAGGAATGTCTGCTGTCTAAAGCAATGGTTATTTGCTTCATTGCTTTGCCTGGAAATAGAGGAATCCATATTACAGTCTTACTAAGATTCAGAAAAAAACACAACAAATTCTTGTTCAGAATTTGGAAGGCACTGTATGTTTTACATGGCAATTAATTGCCAATACAGTGGTTACCACCAATTCTTCAGAAAATGAAAAGCATTTTCTTTCTAATCATACAACACCCAGCTCTTGTGGCACAGTGTGTAGTGCATTTACCTTGAAATTACTGCATGTGCCTTCTGAGAGGCAGCTAACACCGGATTTGTAATTACCTTAGCTGTCCTTTTTGACCCTCGTGACGTTTCTTGGCCATTTGTGATTCTGTGGGTAATCTCGTGTCCCAATGTGTACTTATCTCTCCCAGACCAAAAGGTCTCATATCACAAATCCATTCTTTCTTTGTTTGTTTTGGATAAGGAGGATTATCAAGAAGTTAGGCAAGTGTTGAGGGCTGTTTCTTATAGGATCAGAGGAGGCAATTTTGAATAAGGCTGACATCATCAGGGTTAAATTTTTTAATTTCTGCAGTATTCCTTGAGTAGTAACATTTCTGATTTGGGAATCAGTCCATTATTATGAATAAGAGGAAGAAGTCTTGGCTAAAAAAATACCTTTATAATTTAACATGTTCTTGGTTGTCCTTTTGTCTGAGTCCATTCTCTTCTGTCAGTTGCAGGGTCAGTATCTTACTTGTCTCTGGAAGAGTTGCCATTTGAGTTCTTCAGCAATTTTTATCTTTTATGTTCAGTTATCAGTGAATACATGAGTGATTAGTACAGGCTGGATAGAATAAAAAGGGTTTGTTCTCTATGTTCAATAATTTGTGGTGGCTTTCAAATGCAGAATTATCTGGCTGTGCCCTCCAAGGCTCCCACTGTAAGCAGTTTCTGCAGCTTCACATATCTGTGTGGATATTAAATGCTTCCTATGCTGTTACTGCTTGGAAAACAGTACTTGGCAGTTTGTAGGGAAAACTGTAGTCATGGCATTGGCACTCCATATCAACATCATTCCCTAATGCAGTATTAGCGCAGTGGGGGAAACTGTAGCACAAGCACTAAAGTTTGATGTAGAGGGTTTGGAACAGCATCTTGAAGAACATTGCTGATGAGTTAGAACGTAGGTTGGGTCCTACTAGATATTGGAGAGCAAGTATAATATTGTAAAATAACTGTCGGTGTAGTGAAACTCTTACTGAGGACAAATTATTCAGTTCACTTATTTCATAGATACATATATATTTGATATGAATTGTATGCTTTCAAGATGGATGATAAATTCTATAAACAGCTGATTGTTTAAAGGCCTTTACAGTAGAGTTTGAACACATTCAGTATTCATTAATGAGACAAGGAAACAAAGGGCTTGTTCATCAGTGTTTATTTTTTACCCACGTTTATTACCATTTTGCCTTGAGCCCAAACAGTAATGATCTATATTGCTCTTATTAGCATGCAGCCATCAAGCACCAAATAGCCAATGTCTCAAAGTACTTACAGTCTAAATAAATGAGGTCGACATTTTTATGGAACATTGGTCTGCAAGTAGACAAGTGCAAGGAAAGTAAAAAACTTCCATGGGTATAAAGTGGGCTGCACTAACTGTGTCAGGCAGCTTATGGTGAGGAAGCTGCTCTGTAAATCTCCCATGACCATCATGGCTGCTTTCAGGTCTGATGTTATGTTGAGCATTAAGTCTGTTATACCCTCTCTTTCTGATAGAGTTTTGTTAATTAAGTATCTGAGGTTCAGTTAGCTTAGGCTGGGATTAGGTACTTGAAATTTAAAGGAGGAAAAGAGATACATGACAAAAAAATAAAATATTTAGAGTGACACTTACAGAAAGTAATCTAATGACCTCATCAGCATCTGGAAATATGGGCATAAATTGCTTTTGCAGTTGCTATATCAGTTTCAGTTCTCAGTTACTCAGTCCAGTTATGTTGTAGAGGAGGGATCTGCAGTATAAGATCTAAATGATCTCCTAGTTTCCATGAGACTTATAGTATTCTCTCCAGAATGTCTGTGTTTGTTTATATCAGCTGAGAACTGCTTTTAGGACTGTAAAATCTTGGAAGCACAGGAAAGGGTGGACAGTAATTTCTTCTTTTGTACCTTTTGTCGCACTCAAAAGTTCTTCCTGAAAGTTAGCATACACACAGTGTCACTGCTGACAAAGTGTAAACCTTGTTGACACTTTTTTCAACTGTAGAACTGTGTTGTTATAGCAACATATCATTGTTATACTTTAGTTTAAATACAGGATCACTTTTGGATTATCCTGCTAAGTGTGAAAGTAAGATGTTTCCTCAACTTTAAAATATTTTTGGCACTGTGACTGTCTTTTCATTCTTTGTACAGTGCCCACAACAGCTAAAGTCTTTGTCTGTAATTCTCTGTGTACCCTGTCCCTCCTGACTGGAGAACTCCTAATTGCCTAATTATAAAAAGGGAAAGGTGGAAGGGATCAGTTATGTCATTCAAAACAATGAAGTTCAGTGCAGAAAAACTTGTGAAACCGCTCACTCTGGAAAACAGAATTTACTAGAGCTGAACATAAAAGAATAAAATGGAAATGAAAGATTGATCTTTCACTACCTTAGCGAAATGGAGTGTGTATATGTATATTTTTTGCATAGATGAATATTCCATCACTTTTTTAGTAGTTCTTCTTTCAGGGTTATGTCTTTGTCTGCATTCATAAACATTGCAGGTGAACAGGGTGTTCGTGTGTTCATGTATATGTTTCACAGGCTTCTTTTTATGACAGTTTATCAAAAAAGTTGATCCTTATGCAATCAGTGGGACTAAAAGGGTAAGAATGAAATTGGTCTCTTTCTAAAAGATTACAATGACATGATACTTTGTCCTTCAGGCAATGTACTTTCAGCATTTATGTACTTCTTCTATTGAAAAATATATTTATTACAATATTTCAAGAAAAAAGATTATGAAGACTATGACTAAGATGATTAAATTATGTCTCTATGTTTTAGAAATGCTGCTTTAAATATAATTTTACTCTTTAGTGCACCTTTTATAGGAAGTTATTACAATGTTTTATCTAATCTAGTATAAGTGAAAGGCTGAAAAATAACCTGGCAGCTAATCACATAATAATAAGTATCCAGATTATATTGCTTTCAGTGATGGCATGTTTAATTTTCAGATAAGAAGTTATATGTTTACATTACATTTTCATTTACTGTCTATCTACTGTCTAGACTTGAAGCGGGGGGTAATATCAGGCTTATCCATGACAAGCTGTGGGATGACATGCCAAGGTTAGAGGGCCAGGGTGCTATCGAGGGCCATCAGCCTATTGGTCTGAGACGTGCTGGCTACACTGCAACGCACTTGAAATCTTATGGAGATGAGCCAGGGGCTCCTGAGGTAACAGGAGCCAGTAGGGAGACACCAGTGAAGTACCTCAAAGGAATTAAGGGGTGTTCCTTTAAGAAGGTGACACAGCCAACAGCCCAGCTGAGGTGCCTCTACACCAATGCATGCAGCATGGGCAACAAACAGGAGTTGGAAGCCACTGTGGTCCTAGAAAGCTATGACCTAGTTGCCATTACTGAAAGTTGGTGGGATGAATCCCATGACTTGCGTGTGGCTATTGATGGCTACAGGCTATTCAGAAGGGACAGGTGAGGAAGGAGG
This sequence comes from Pelecanus crispus, assembly GCF_030463565.1. Classification (NCBI taxonomy): domain Eukaryota; kingdom Metazoa; phylum Chordata; class Aves; order Pelecaniformes; family Pelecanidae; genus Pelecanus; species Pelecanus crispus. The sequence continues at coordinate 11,103,329 of NC_134643.1, forward strand.
GGCAGAGGCATTGCCCTCTACATTAAGAAATGGATAGAGTGTGAAAAGCTGTCTCCGAAGAATAGTCACAAGCAGGTTGAAAGTTTATGGGTAGGAATCAGAGACCCAGGCAACAAAGGGAACCTTGTGGTTGGTGTCCGCTACAGGCCATGTGATCAAAGGGAGCCCACTGACGAAGCCTTCTTGCTCCAGCTACAGGAGACATTGCGCTTGCAGGCTCTCATCCTGCTGAGGGACTTCAACCACCCAGACATCTGCTGGAAAAGTAGCACAGCAAGCTATAAGCAATCCAAGAGACTCCTGGAATGCATTGAGGATAACTTCTTAAGCCAGGTAATAGACAGCCCTACCAGAGGAAATGCAGTACTGGACCTGTTGGTCACCAACACAAATGACCTGATCAGTGATGTCAAGACTGGAGGCAGCCTGGGCTGCAGTGATCATGCACTGGTGGGTGATCACAGTCCTGAGGGATATGGGTCAGGGGAAGAGTAAAGTCAGGACCTTGAAGTTTAGGAAAGCAAATTTTGAGCTCTTCAAGGAGTTAGTCAAGAGGACCCCCTGGGAATCTTCCCTCAGAGACAAGGAGCAGAACAGAGCTGGCAGATATTTAAGGACGCTTTCCATGGAGTGCAAGAGCTCTTGATACCCAGGTGTAAGGAATCAGGCAAGGAAGACAAGAGACTGGCATGGCTGAATTGAGACCTGCTGGTCAAACCTTCTTGCCTGGCAAAGGGCAAGAAGGAACTGCACAGGCAGTAGAAGCAGGGACAGGTATCCTGGTAAGAGTATAGGGATGCTGCACAGTTGTGTAGAGATGGGGTCAGGGAGGCCTAGGTGCAGCTGGAGCTGAACTTGGCAAAGCATGCCTAGAAGGGCTTCTACAGGTATGTCAGCCAGAAAAGGAAGGCCAAAGAAAGCTACCCCTCTGATGGGCAAGACTGGCAAACTGGTAACAATGAACAAGGAGAAGGTTGAGGTACTCAACAACTTCTTTGTCTGAATCTTCACTGGCAACCTCTCTTCCCACACCTCTCAAGTGGATGGACCACAAGGCAGGGACTCGGGGAGCAAAGTCCCACCCACTGTAAAAGAAGGTCAGGTTTGTGACCACCTGAGGAACCTGAACATACATAAGTCTATGCGACCTGACGAGATGCACCCCAGAGTCCTGAGGGAATTGGCTATTGTAGTTGCAAAACCACTCTCCATGATATTTGAAAAGTCATGGCAGTCAGATGAAGTCCCTGCTGACTGGAAGAAGGGGAATGTTGTGCCCATTTTTAAAAAGGGAAGAAAGGAGGACCCTGGGAACTACCGACCTGTCAGCCTCACCTCTGTGCCTGGGAAGATCATGGAACAGATCCTCCTAGAAGCTATGCTCAAGCACATGGAGGTCAGGGAGGTGATTCGAGACAGCCAGCATGGCTTCACCAAAGGTAAGTCTTGCCTGACCAGCCTTGTGCCCTTCTATGATGGAATGACTACATCAGTGGACAAGGGAAGAGCTACGGATGTCACCTATCTGGACTTCTGTAAGGCCTGTGACACCGTCCCCCACAAAATCCTTCTCTCTAAATTGGAGACATATGGATTTGATGGATGGAATGTTCGGTGGATGAGGAATTGGCTGGATGATCACATCCAGAGGGCAGTGGTCAACGCTCAATGTCCAGGTGGAGACCAGTGACAAGCGGTGTCCCCAGGGGTCTGTACTGGGACCAGTACTGTTTAGTATTTTCATCAATGACATAGACAGTGGGATTGAGTGCACCCTCAGCAAGTTTGCAGATGACACCAAGCTGAGTGGTGCGGTTGACACGCCAGAAGGACGAGATGTCATCCAAAGGGACCTGGACAAGCTGGAGAGGTGGGCCTGTGTGAACCTCATGAGGTTCAACAAGGCCAAGTGCAAGGTCCTGCACCTGCGATGGGTAACCCCCAATATCAATACAGGCTGTGGGATGAAGGGATTGAGAGCAGCCCTGTGGAGAAGGACTTGAGGGTACTGGTGGATGAAAAGCTGGACATGAGCCGGCAATGTGTGCTTGCAGCCCAGAAAGCCAACCGTATCCTGGGCTGCATCACAAGGAGCATGGCCAGCAGGTCGAGGGAGGTGATTCTGCCTCTCTACTCTGCTCTGGTGAGACCTCATCTGCAGTACTGTGTCCAGCTCTGGGGCCCTCGGCACAGGAAGGACATGGACCTGTTGGCGCGGGTCCAGAGGAGGGCCACAAAAATACTCAGAGGGCTGGAGCACCTCTCCTATGAGGCCAGGCTAAGAGACTTGTGGTTGTTTAGCCTGGAGAAGAGAAGGCTCTGGGGACACCTTATTGTGATCTTTCAGGATTTAAAGAGGGCTTATGAGAAAGGTGGAGACAAACTTTTTAGCAGGGCCTGTTGTGATAGGACAAGGAGTAATGGTTTTAAACTAAAGGAGGGTAGATTTAGACTAGATATAAGGAGTAAATTTTTTACAATGCGGGTGGTGAAACACTGGCACAGGTTGCCCAGAGTGGTGGTAGATGCCCCATCCCTGGAAACATTCAAGGTCAGGTTGGACGGGGCTCTGACTGAGTTGAAGATGTCCCTGCTCATTGCAGGTGGGGGTTGGACTAGATGACCTTTAACAGTGCCTTGCAACCCAAACTATTCTATGATTCTATGATTCTATCATAGTCATTGCCTCTGTGTGAACACTTGAATGAACATAGATGGTGGCTTCCTATTAATCCAAAGTAAAAGTATTGCTTTCCATTATGTTCCCTTTGGTAGTTACTATGCGCTGTACATTTCTTTGATATATATTAGTAATCAAGTGTAGCTGTGTCAAGGAAAAATTGTGAGCTATAGGTTGTCAGCACCAAAAAATGTTGTGGAAGCCACCCATCTGGAATTGATACTTTGCAAAGATACCTAATTCTCCTGTTTTGTGAGCTGTGTGCCACTTGAGCTCCCAGTGGCAATGAGCTCCCCAGCACTGATTCTGATAGACTGTCCCACAGTCCAACATGGTAGGATTCCATGGAACGCAAAGGCATAGCAGTGGTTTCTATGAGGGCACCGGGAAATGTTAGTAGAGTTTGGAAGTGGAGATTGAAATTTGTCCATTCAGCAGCAACAAAAAATTGTGAGTACCTGTCTAGTTTAATAAAGAAATAGCTTTACACCAGTGCATCACAAAATCAAGTCACATGCCAGTCAGAGTCAACTTCAGCACTTGTACACATTGCATATGTGTAATCAAAGATGGAAGTTGTCTTCCTTTTGCCTTTGGATGCAAAATGCCTGCTCAACTAAACTGAAGCAAATTGCAAAAGATCTTGCACGTGAACTGTCACACACATATAACATCTGCAGCTAAGCAGTGCATAAAGACTCAGCAGAAGTGTCTGTATTAGTGAAACTAATGCAAACACACGTCTGTCAACAGCTTGTCAGCTTCAGGGTAGAAATTGTACATTTAAGCTTAAGTATTTAGAACAAGTTCTATCAATCTGTTTATTAAGAGATTTAACAGAGACTTTTCTCAAATTTTTCATCAGATGTGAGTTGCTGCAATTGTAAGGCAAATATAATTCAGATCTGTATACTGTAGTAAAAACTATAATGATTTCAAGCAAAATCCCAAAAGGTTTTTCCTTTTTTTTTTAGGTAAGAATTGCAGGACTTCATCTGTTGCTGTAGTAAGAGCGGAAGTGGTTTTATACTGATTTTAAAAGTGTACATTGCCTTAACTGACATAAATTTAAAAGTAATGAAAACAAAGCACATTAATCTATGTTCTATCTCCTATGGTATTCTAAAGTTTTCAACTTTCAAACTGAAGGTTAGGACTTCAGTGATTTGGGATATCTTTTGCTGTGTCAGATGTGCTGTACATCTGGGCACTGAAGAGGGGAAGCAGGGTAGTTGCTCCCAGTAGAATTAAAACCTTCCATATATCACATCCATGATGTTTTGCTTGTTTATTCAGGACTAAGCTGTTCACTGGACTTGTATGTCCAAGGAATGTTCTGCTTGGGTAATAACTAGAGATAAAGAGTAGGGATAATTGCCTGGTTTAGGATTCAGTATTTCTGTTTACTTTCCTCAGAATCAGGGAGTAGGTTCTTTCTTAGTGTCATGCCAGAATCTGAAGTAACAGATTTCTGCTATTGTTGGAGCACAGGACATTGGTGTTGCCCTTGGTTTCTTGTTATCTTGTTCCCTTGGGCCTAATTCCAGCTAAAAGGGGTAGGTATTTTGTTATAGCTCTTACTGTAAAATATTCAGAAGTGTTTTGTGGTCTGAGAAAGAAGTGGTCACATGTTTGTAACTGCAAAATGCTTAATTCAGTGACTTTAATTTTGCATTTTAGTCACATGAACTGGTCCAGAAAAAAGGAAGAACATTTTGTTTTCTGTAAAAGTTATATTTCAATATAAAGGAGACATTACCTCTTGCAGAAATGGCTGCTATTTAGGTTTAAGTACAGGCGGGTGTTGAGTGAGGAACTGTCTTTGGTAGTATGATGTTGGAGTAACCTAGATTTAAAGTGCAAGGGTTTATTTTCCTTTGCTTCTGAGTGATGTCTGTGGGCTGTGGTTTGATGAAGTTCTTCTTCAGGCACTGGTGGCAACTGATCCTTCATTTTGGCCATGCATACACCAGTCTTAAAGAACAGAGTGGGAGTGGCCTGATTTACATGATGCAGTTTGGGAAGCGCATACCTGGGTCTGCCCAACAGTGTGTTACCACGCTTAGCAATAAGCTAAGTCACCAGGTTTCATTAGGCACACAGGTTCCTGCATCCCTGAAAAGTGCCCTGCAGCTGCATATGAGGCTGGTTCATTGCTTATGGACAGGAGATCTTATTTTGAGATTGAATTCACACCAGCAGTCCAGAGAAGGTGTAGAGGTACCTACTGAGTTCCTTTTGTGCTTGAATATGAAGTCACACACTTTTTTCTGTGTTTCAAGTAAGTTCCCTGGAAACTGGGTTGAAAAGAGGATCTCATTCATATCTAGAAACAATTCTAGACAATGTTATCCTTGTGTAAATAGTAAAATAGGATTTCCCTATCTTCTTCTTTAACTATGTGGTTTTAGCTAGATTAAAGACTACTTTTTTCACTAATGGTCTGAATTATTTACAATGTCAAGTCCTGTTAACATTTCAAGCTACTGCTTCCTGTGCTGTATTTGAAATACTTTGGAATAATATTTATGTGACTGAAATGAGGCATCTTTTTTCCATCTGTCAGATCTTCAAAACAGAAAGACTTCCCCACATTTGGTCAACATATCATATAAACATTATTTTCTAAAGCATATTTAACCAGGTCAGTCCATCTTGCCTGATACTTTTAAATTAGTTGATTTTACACCTTCTCTATTCAACCAAGGGACATTCATGCATAATAGAAAATTACTATGGTATTCATTCTTTTGCTTTTCAAAGGGGATCCTTAACAATCTTTTATAAAGCATGAGATTTATGGCAGAGTTGACAAAGAGCCTTGGTTTTCTGTCACTTGGGCCTTTTCTCACCTGCTGTCAGCTTATCCATCTTCCTCTTAAGCCAGCTCTCATATACACATTAAAAAAAAATGCCCCTGGCCACAAATCCCATCCCTCACTCTTTTATCTTCCATAAAAGACAAAGAATGAAGGTACAGTAATATCTTTCCACTTATTTGCAGCTGACTTGTTTATCTTGGTTATCCATTTTAGGAATACTTTGAGTTTCGGGTGTGGAGAGAGGCCAATATCATGTTCCGTGCTTTAAAGGAAGAAATACAGCGTATAAATGTATACAGCAGAACCAAGCAGGCACGGAAGAATGACAGAAGGGTGCATACCAACTAGCAGGTTTTGGCCTACTTCAGCTCTGTTTTGCCTCAGACTTTTGTCTCCTATCAAGACATGGATTACTGTAGTTAGTCTGAATAAGTAGTAGGAGGGTAAAATTTCTACTAGTGTAATTGCCTGACTGAACTCAAAAGAGAGTTTCTTTCACATGTTCTGCTGATAAGTTTGGCTTCCTGCATTTTATTTTGTCCACTCTTTTTGAGCAGATGTGACTGAAACACAGAAAAATCATACTGTACAGAGCAAATGAATGTATATTCTCCAAAAGGAGCAGAAGACCAATGTCTATAAAATCTTCCCTAGAAAGGAAGCACTGACTGTGCTATGTTAGCAAGTTGTTTGGTACAATAAAAGCAGAACAATAGATGAAAGTAGCTGATGCTAAAGTATCTGTGAGTATACTGTATTGTTGTCCAAAGGGAGTCAGTCACTCGTTTGGACTGGTTTTCCCTACTAGGATTTGAGCACATTTGAGATGCACTTAGGACGGAGCTTCCTCTTTACCTTTCTCCAGAAGGAATCTAGTTTTCATGCATGAAAACCTCCCTGCAAACTGTAGCAATGCACACTAAGTAGAGAAACTAATTTGTTCTTGTCAAGGTAGTCCAAACTTCATCTTATAACAAAATGCAAGCCTTAATTCCAACACTTTTTCCCATCATTTTATTAAAATATTTTTAAGTTTGTAAAATATCATCTTGATCAGCTAAATGTGATTAATGTTGCTTGGAAGTGATCCAAGACTGGCAAAAACCTATGATAGCTCATATGTCCTATATGAAGATTACTAAAAAAAAAACCCAGAACCATACTGCATCCAAAACTTATGATCAGATATAATTAAATACAACAAAATATTCAGAACAGTAAAAAGATGTTCTCTGTGCCTCTTCATTCTCCACTGTGTTAATGGTTACCTTACCTCTGCATATGAAGCCTCTAGGATGCTCCTTTAACACAAATCGGTGCATTTAAAATTCTCCCTGTTTCTTGGTTGGTTTTTTTTTTTTTTAGAAACAGTTCAGGCTATGCCAGTATTGAGATAATTATTCTGTGCAATCAAGTCCTTAGAATCTAAAGGGGTGCATCTCATTAAATTCTGATACCTAGGCACACTTTCTCCAGGTACATACTTCTGCCTGGAGGTTAATTTATTTTTAGCATATGAGCTACTAAAAATTTCAAAATTCTACATTTTCTCTTAAAGAAAAATATGAAAAATATCTGCAGAGCTAGATATACCCCAGATGATCACCCCCAAAATTGAAAATAAAATAGGATGAAATGAATGTAGCAAATAATCTTCGGGCTAGATGTGTGTTGTTAACACTCATCACTTCATTATTAACTTCATAAATCATCTACCAGAGCTCTGAAGTTTTACTTCTCATTTCTAGAAGTAATGGCTACGCCAGATTCTCTCATGCTATCAGTGTTTCAAATTGCAATGTGGGTTAATAACACCTAACAGGTATGGGTTTTTTAAAGTTAATAAGGCTTCCCCATGTTAGAACTAACTTCATCTCAGTTCTGATCCTCAAAATCCTTCTGTTCAGTCACTGGTTTTCCGAGTCAGTGATTTCATATTAAAAATAATTTGTTAAGATAAATAACTATTTACAGTTATGAATTAAACTAGGTGTAGTCATATGGGTTTGCATATTGATGCTGCAAAATCAAATTTTAGTATGAACTATTGAGAAAAATAGTCCCTTCTACTTTACTTCTTTACTGTCTTACTCCAGCACAACATTATTTATTGATAAGCTAAAATTTTTGCAATTACTATTTTAATGGAAGTTTACTTTCCTTCTGCCAGCTGGAAGTAGATGTCTTAAGTCAAATTAGTCACTGTCAAACTGGAAGGCAGTTTTAAGTGGGTCAAACAAGGGTTTGTCACAGGCTTGACTCTTTAATAATTCAATTGCAATTTAGGGTATGGAGAAAGCACTCATATAACATTTGCAGATCAATATAGGAAACACAATTACTTTGGAAAGCAGAATTGCGATTCAGAGCAATGTTCCAAAATCAAATTCAGTAATGATACAGACACTGCAGGTACAAAAGAAAAAAAAAAAAATTGAGAAATACAGTTGTTTAGGCAGTAGCAGTACTGAAATGTTCAGGTGTAGCAGCAAAAGTTCAGACTTAATATGACTTAAAAATATGAAGCGCTTGCACGAAAGGCAGTGATGTTCTTGGGAAATGCTAACAACTTGTGCATGTATAAGATACGTGTTGTAATTGTTCTACCCTGCTCAGTGGTTGGTGAGACTTCACCTATAATACTACATGCAGTTAGGTCAGCACCACTTAAGAGTTAGAGAGACTGAAAAAATTCAAGTTGAGCAAAAGAGAAAGGATAAAAGATTTAGACAACAAGACATCGGTTGAAAGGCCGAAGGATCTGGCTGTGTTGATCTAGAAAGAAGACCAAAGCTGGACAAGATAAGAGTCTTTCACAGTGTTAAACATTATTTAAATAGGACAGCTGCTAATCACTCTTCACATCCAGTGGAGGCAGGAAATGGATTATCTCAATTTGTGGCATGGGGTATTTAATAGATATGAACAAAAACTTTATAACTGCAATAGCACAAATGCCTTAGAATCAATATATTTAGTGAAAGTGTGTTATATCTGAATATTGGGAATAACATAAAGGGATAGATAGCATACATGACTGATTTGACTTCCAAGCCAAGAATATCTTGAGCAGTATGAGTAATAGTATTATGTTTAAAAATTGAATTTTAAAATTAAATACAACTTTTTTTAGTATTCATGGCTCCTCTTACACATTATCATCCACACCATTGCTGTCAATTTGTATTGATACAGCATTTGTCACAGACTGCTCAAGTAAACTAACCACTCAGACCATATAGGGCTCCTTCTATAATATGAATGACCTCAGTGATACAGTCTTCATTTAAAAGACAGGAGGCTGAGACAAAGAAAATAGGTCCATCGTCAAATAGCCTAAATGCCACCTGTCTGGTTCCTTCTATCCCTTAGCTGAAGTGGCATTTATTCCACATTTTACTTTCCTTTCTTTACATTTCTCTTCAGAAGCCTAGAGGTCTAGCATCTTCCTTGACTGACACAAGGACATAGGCTACCTAGTTAAGGTATGAAGGATTAGAAAGATCATATATAATATTAGATATTGGTGGTGTAAAATCACACCTGACCTGGTCACTGTAGATTCCTGTTATAGTCTGCAGGCAGAAATACTCCAAGGGAACAACAGTTCATCTACTTGTTTTCTATTTGATAAATTATATCATTAAAATATGATTAATCCCACCCAATTCTCCACTGACTACAAAGAGATTCTAGATGACTGAGACTGCTTTTGGTCAGGTGAATCCCATGGTCTCTTGAAAAGCCTGTCTTCTGGGTCTTCTGTGTTCTTATTTCCTGCTTTTTCTCTCATTAAAAACAGTGGATTATTTGCTGATGTACTAGTTTCTTTTTATCAGTTCTGCACAGCAAAAGTTGTGATTCAGTTAAAGTTAGGATTCTAAGTTGTTTTCTAAGTGCCAAAGCTCAAAAAAAAAAAAAAAGTAATGTTCATTTAATTCACTCAAATGTCATTAAAAAAAAAAGTCTTTCCAATAGTTTCCAGTTTCTCTCAGCATGCTTTTAAGGTGAATGGCTGCTGACAGATGGGCATCATAGTGCAGACAAACCTCTTATTTACAGAACAAGGTTGGCTTTGTTGACACCAACTCAGACTTTCAGAAGCTATCCTGTCAACAGTTCTCAAATCTGCCCTGGAGAGACCAAGATAGTTTTTATTTTGTGCTTATCTTCTCAGTTCATTTTCTCCAAATAATTTCCAGAGTTGTTACCAAGAAGGAGTTGATCACTGGTAAACTTTTTCAGAAACTCAAAAAATTAGTTATGTGCTGCAATGTTCAGCTCAGGGAGTGGGATCCATAATGGTATGGTAAGTGCTTACAGTCTGCTTTTAGAATGAAGAGATGAGACAGAAATTAACAATAGCCGGTTTGTTCAGTGCTGTGATGCCGAAGTCAGCCATTTAGAAACTCCAGATACAGAGGTAAGTCTAAAACATTGTCACAGGTTATGGGCTTAGACATCTCTGTGAAACTTCGGTGCAGAGCCTGAAATTTCTGTCTTCGTATTCCTCCTCTCTTTCCATATGAGACTACAGAAGAAGCCTGCCTTTTGGTTCTTCTCCTCCAGAACTTCTTGCATTTTGTACAGACTGAATTCAGGTCTCGGTTCAATTTCTGTTCACATTCTCCATCTGTCCATATCTTCTCTCTAATCTCCTCGCTAAGCCTTACTTCTGTTTCCCAGCTGGTCTCTCTCTGACACCTTCTCTCATCCAATCTAAGTGGTTCCTATCAAAATACAGCTTTTATTATCTCACCTTACTCGCTTTGCAAGCTGTTTGCTAATGCCAAATCCAGCTCAAGCATCAAGCGTGCTGGTGCTCTTACACTGCCTGGCAAGCCTTTTCCCTGGTGTAGGATCATAACTGCCAAACAGGCTAAATGGGCTAACCATTAACTAAAAGTAAAGGCAGAGTTTGAAAATAAATAACTAGTATGGAGGAAGGCCTGAAGGAGGTTTGAATGCTGGGGATTGCCTCAGTGTGTGTGAGATGAGAAGTTTAACGGTCCTAGTTTCTCTAAATCTGGATAACTGCTTAATTTAGACAGTCAGCAGTTGCCAGAGGTGAAGAGGTAGTCAGCAAGGGTGGGTCAGGGTGAATCAGAATGAGAGTTACCCACCTAAAATTTAAGTCTTATATAGAGAAGATTAATTTGAGACTCAGTATTTGTTTTCAGGTGCTGTATAGCATTAAAAAAATAGTGACATAAGCCTCAGGAAATCATAAGGTAGCTTGGAAGTACTAGTTACTTCATAAGCTTATGGAGCACATTTTCTGTAACATCTTTCATAGCTGTGTTTTTGCTGTATATATATGATGTAATAGGGCACCAATGAAATAAAATTATGCTTCTTGTCTGAGTTAAAGTTGGAACTAATGACTGTCTTTTTCAGAAATTTTACCGTCTAGGTTAATCACTTACATCATATTGATACTCCTTTTATGATACAAAAGTTATAATCCAGAGCAGAAATATCATGGCCTTCTAGGAAGAACAGAAAGGAATCAGTGAGTTTTTCCTTTGCTCATTTGATCAATGATGTAGTAGTATAAAGTTTTATAGTAATGCCTCCAGATATTTCTTTAGGCAGTAAAAGCCATTCTTTTGACAGCAGTAATGTAGGCTGCTCCACGTCCTTATGTTCTTACAGCCTATTTGAACATTGCTTGTCTGAGAGGACCATAACCCAGGCAAAGAAAGCCATTTTTATCTCTTTTTTCCATTTCTTCATCATTTGGCCCAAGAGCTGACCAAAAAAACCAAAAAGTTTTGACAATATTATAAAAGTAACATTTTTTTCTTTATATATATACACATTAAAAAAAATGTAAAAAGGCAAATGGCTTTTCTGGAGGGTATTTTGCAAACATGACTAATAGTATTTTTCATCTCAGCAACACTGCAGTTATGGAACATTCTTGCCTATATTGAAGCTTTTATTCAATAAAAATAAATACTGCAGTCCCTACTCTTTCACACTTTCCACAGCATCTTGGCAGTAAATCCATCAAGATGTTTTGCAAGCATTAACTAGCTAAAGTCCTCAGCCATCACATTGACTGAGAAAAGGATGACCAACAAATTATATTGGGAAGGCTTTGTGGAGGCCATGTAGTCCCACCTCCACCTCAAAGCTGGGCTAATTTCAAAGTTAGATCAGATGACTAGAGGGCTTGTCCAGTTGAATTTTGAAAATCTCCAAGCATGGAGATTTCACTGTCTCTCTGGGCATCCCCTTCTGGGACTTCACTGCTATCATGGTGAAGAATGCTTAATTTCCCTGGTGCAGCTTGTGCCTTTTGTCCTTCACTGTGCATCTCTTAGAAGAGTCTGAGTCTGTCTCAGTGCTGCATTTGAGAGTTGAAGACAGCAATTAGCTGTTTTTTCCAAGCTAAAGAAGCTCAGTTCCCTTAGCCTCTCTTCATAAACAGCCACTTTTTTCAAGCCCTGTCCATCTTACTGGGCCTACGTTGGGCTCTCTAGGCAAGGATTTTAATGCTTTGGGTGGATATAAAACAGGATAGGAAGCATATGGGAACCTCTCCCATCTGAGTCCTGCTCTTCTAGTTAGCACTGTTGTTCTCATTAGCTCGAGTGCAGTGACACTCAAACTGCTGTACTGCTTCACTTCAGAAGCAAATTATGTTCCCTATGCAGCTTTGTAAAGAAATACGCAGTACAGTTCAGGAAACACTTGCCTATGCCCCCCATTAAGCTCTCAAACCCAGTAATTAGATTAGAGTAATTTGGGAAATTGCTGGATCTTTTTTGGCCACTAAAACCTCCTTTTTTTCTAGATGTTTTTCTGATACACTGAAGTTTTTGAGAAATGATCCTGTTGTAATAAAAACTAGTATCTCTTTATAGGCACATAATGCATAAGTGATGTATAAATTCTGAGATGCTAACACCTCAATGTCTGTCATCATTATAGAGAGAAAGTCTATTATAAATATTTTCTAGATTTTTAACTGATAGATTAGAAAATGCCTCTTTCATTCCCATGTTATGGATGACTAGGCTAGGAAATAAAGATCCCCCAGATTCAGTGACAGTAGTCTGTAAAACATCTCAATAAGGGATTTCCTTCAAAATTCTGACATAAAAATTATTTACATGTTTTATACAAAAATAACAAGATGCTACAATTGAAGGATAAGTGATGGAGCACTGCCAAAACACTTCTAAGTTACAGCACCATCCCGAATTCAAGTTGGCACTCATTAATGCCTTTTATTTGGGAATTACTTTGAATGTGATTTTTAGAATCTTAATGTTGGAATCTTTTGCTCGATTTTGGAAGATTTTTCTTTAAATATTTTTTAAGCAAATGTCTGTATTAAAATAGCTATAAATTTTCTTGCAGAAGAGTGACTCTGGAACTAGCATGGTTTTGACTCCTATGTCTACTTTTTTTTACAAATTCCTCAAAAGATTCTTGAGGTGTATGACCCTTGGTCTTGAAGAGATACTAATGTTTCCATTGCTACTGAGTATCGATTGCTTACGGTATGTTTAAGCAAATCATTTCATGTTCAGATGAAGACCTGTCTTTCAAATCCTGCTGAAATAGAAAAGTTTGTTTGTAATCCATAAATATCATATCGAAGTAGCAGGGGAGCAATGCTTGTTAGAAGAGGTCATACATTTTAACAGCTTAATTTTGTAATAATAAATATAATATGTCTGTGTTTTAAAGCAGATAAAATTTAAGATAAATGATTAAGGTATAGCAGAAGGAAAAAAGGGAAATAATAAAATGGATCATAGTTTTTTCTGTCTTCTGTAATTACCTGTTTGTGTGCTTAATGTAGGAGGCTAAGTATAAGGTAGAAAATAAATGAAGAAGAAAATTATCACCTCATTTCTGTTTCTATTTCTTATTACTTCCCCAGTCATTTGCATCCAGTTCAGACTGGATATGCACGTTACTATTTTGTTCAGCCTGTGTAACCTCTCTATCCATTCTTCAAACTTTTGTTAGTCCTTCTCCTCCTTTCCATTCTTTCTTCCTGTCATTTACTAATTGTATTCTTTTCTCCTTCTTTTTATGTTTCTTCATGTCACTTCTCTTCTGTATTTTCACCATTGAGTCATTACTTTAAAGCATGGTTATTGGTTATATGGTTAGATAAAAAAAAAGGTTTATGTCATAATTTTGAAGGAAATACCTTATAGAGATGTTTTACAGAATACTGTCGCTGGATTTGGGGGATCTTTATTTCCAATAACTGGCTTCATTAATCTTTTACCTCATTAATATTCATACCAGTTTCTGGCAGTGTTATTATGTCAGCAGATTGCCACCTTAACCACCAAGGATAGGAATGTTATCAGAAAAGAGGCACAGAGAACTGCCATCAAAAGGGTCAAGCTCAAAAAGAAACTTCAAAAGATTGTACATTGAAATTAAATGTGGGAAAAGGAGAAGAGGCATGGGTCCAGGAAAAGAGATATGTGTCCAGCTCATGATAAAATTCAAGTTAGTATTTTGTAGAAAAATCTAAACTGGCTCTAAAGAAGTTATTTAAAGAACTAGAAGTCTTATATTAATGTTGGACTTTATGCAAGATAATGCATATTAACAATTGCTTAACAGTACTAGACTTACTCACCCATTAATCTACATACTGATTTCAGAAGCAGTTTAACAGCGGTGTATGGGCACAACCAAAGATGCAGAAAGAGAAATGTGGAGTGAGGGAAATACTTTAAACCAGAATTGCTGCTGAATCCTTTGTGATCTATTATGATGGCTTAAGTTCAGAGCTGAGTATTTCCAGACTTCTAAAGCCATAGAGGCTTGTGCTTATATCTCATGGGTTGCTGTATATAGCTGAATATAGTAACTAGATAACTCATATAAAATTCTCTGAATTTAATGACACACTCTGTTAATTCAGTAAGATGTGGATCATGCCTTGAAGAAATTAGAATGATTTTTTTTACTCTGAACAGGTTATTCTGCTATTTCCAATATGGGGAGGCTTTTCTGCACTTTCTTTAAACCAAATTTCTTAGTTCTGATTATTATAAAAAATGGAACCCCCAAAAAATGGAATGAGGGGAACAGGGAGGAAGGCTGTTCGTTTAAATGATTGAAATAGATAGTGCCACTGGAAATGTTCTAGTAGAAAGTATCCTTTAAATCTGAATTTTATATTGGAAAAGTTCAAGTTTGCACTTGAATGGAGTTTGGCATAGTAGGGGAAAAAAATTAAGTGATAGTTTGCCAGCTGCGTTTGGAGAGAAAGTGCAAATGAGGCCCTGGCAGTTGGCAAGCTGAAAAAAAAGACAGTGATTCTCCTGAAACAAGTTTTTTTCCTATCCGTATTTTTACCAAAAAAAAAAAACCCAAAACCCCAGACAAACAGGCATGCGTTTTTTTTTCCTCTACTTCTGATCCTACTGGAAATATTTTTGGAAAAACAAAAAAAGTTTTTATTAATGGAGAAGAATTTCCACTTGTCCGGCTTATTCCAGAAGTATTGACAATGCAGTCAATAAAGCAAATGGTGGGAAGTGACAGACGATGATAATCATCTCCATTTGCTTCAAAGCCCAGAAAGGGTTCAATATATAGAATAGCTCTGAATGTATGTATCGAACTGGAGATAGTAGTAGGATAGCTGAGACTGTAGAAGTCTCATTTTGCATCAGATTTGTGATTCTGTTTTTATCACTCTCTGGTAACTTACTTTGACGTTTACCTTACCCATATTGATACGTTATGTTGACAGACACTAGAATGATCAATAAATTAAGAAACAAGGTGGAACAAGAAAGGTCACCTGCTCACAAAGCACAGAAATTTGAAAAAAAGTATGTTTTAACTTCATTATACTAAACAGCTGGTAATTGTGTAATGGGGAGAAACACGTTAATGATTTCAAATACCAGTATATTTCTGATCCTCTATCTGAAAATCAGTCATCACTTGTGACTTTTCTGCTGAATATTATAGTATTACTAATAATTTACTATTAAACTTCAAAACTTTTTTAAAGAAATGTGTTGGAAATATTTTTTCCTGCAGTTCAGAATATTCAGAGTTTGAACGTAGTTTGGAAATTTAGTGGAGAGTTGAGAAAGAACAAATTGAAATCAATGTTTTATAGTTTCTCCTGAGTGGGTCATACAGAAAGAATAGACTGAAGAACAATTTGAAGGTTTTCAGGTATTTGGGTTTTTTGACATGCAGTTCAACAATTGGAACGTAGTTTTGTTAAGATACTATCTACAACACAATTTCAGATCAAGGTCCATGTAATTCAGCCTTTTCTCCATGACTCTGACCAATTCATATATTTTCAGAAAAGGATGAGATGGTCAGCTTCTGAGGTTAGGTGTCATCCTCTGTAATAGAACTTGGCTTACCCCCAGAAAGCTAACACAATATTTCTTTTAAATTTTTACTTAATGCTAGCTATTAAATGCATCACATTTTCTTTATCCATAAAAATGTTCTTCTTTTTATCTGAAGGCAGAATTGAAAATATACGTATTTATTGTATCTTAAAAAATATTCAGTGCTTTAAGGAAAGTGTTGGGACAGAGTACTGTTTTTTTCTGCATCTATTCTTCCACTTCATGTAAGAAGTCTGCAGCAGACATTTTCTCATACTATATGTTTCCAAAGTGGTCAAGCACAGTGGTTTCTAAATAACTAGCTAGGTTCCAAATCACTTGGATCACTGGGTGCTTACCCTTCCTGGGGTAAGCTAGAGAATTATACACAAAAAACCACATACTTTTTACATACAAACACTTGATTTTTCACAAGATACAAAGTATATTCCTCATCTATATGACCCATATATTAAAGTGGTGATTTTCCAGTGTTCTTTCAGAATTGCTGCATAGGAAGACTATGTGCTGTTGGGGTTTCATGACATGAGCGTAGGTGTTAGGGAAATTTCTCTTGAATGGAACAGGCTGGTCTTACGCTCTGAGCCAGATCTATGAGCATGTAAGAAAGTTATAGCATCACCTTTTCTCTCCTCTTCAGAGTCTTCTTTTTAAGTCTTACAAAGAGCTCAAGGTTTTCTTTTTGGAATCCTTGTGCTAGAGGATTCCTCCTGACTTGGTCCTGAGTTTTAATTGTTCTGAAATTTGAAAAAAACATTGTTCTTCTTATGTTACTTTGAGCTAAAATATATTGGATATGTATTCCATTTTCTAATTCTTTGTCATCATACATCTCTGAAATTATTGTTATATTACAGCATTATAATTATATTTCATGAATATATAATTTGCAAAATGCTACAAGGAGGAATTGATACTGTGGCAGCAAAGCAGTGTAGATTAAAAATGTTGGCTATGGTCAGATACAAAGTCATTTACTGTTTTTCAGGAAGAGAGCAGAGAAGGTAGAGAAAAGTGTTTCATCATGACTTCAGTACTTAGCGTTTATGTGTAAACTGATGTTCAAAC